>NW_022196911.1:117250862-117254421 GCF_008632895.1 Mastomys coucha | reverse complement strand
CTAGGGTGTATGTGCTGGGGGGCGGGGCACAGCCACACTTTGGACACTTTGAACTTTGCCTCCAGAACTGGACAAGGATAAACTTCTGTTGATTTAAGGCACCTAAAGGGGTGCTTCCAAGGCAGAGATAGTGGGTGTGCTGAGAAAAGAGCCAGGTGGGCTGAGAAGCCCACAGCTGAGTCCAAGCAAACTCACTTCAGGTCGTATTCACTGGGGTTGAAGTCCTGCCGCCGGCATGTGTCTTCTAGTACCTATGGGACAAATAGTGAAACCTATTTGGACCTCAACTGATAGGCACACTGGCCAGCCCTCCAAACATCCCACTCAACAGGTCCAAACAAACTACATGCAAATCCTGCCTACTCTCCCCCTTCCTACTGGGGACCCATTACTGACTTAATCCTCCAACTACGGCCCAGCCTGTCCACCCCTGTTCCCATGTTCTATGCTCTGCGTGGCCTCTAGCCACAAATACAATCTGCTTACTGGGACTACTTTGTGTCCATGCCCACACTGTGGCCTGCAGTCTTTGTGCAACTGCTGTATGACCAGAACGCTCCTCTACATGAGCGCAAATGGATCCTTCCAAAGGCCTATGGGGCTGTGTTAGATATGGCAGAACCTCATTTTTGAATTGGGTTCCCCACTTCACCCTGTGTGCTCTTGCCACAGATATGAACCGTGTACGCCTTTGCAACCTAACAACAGAGATTTAATAAACAGGTGTAATTCCTACGAGGTCACAGCAGCAACAACCAAAAGCATTAAGTGACTTAGCAAAATTCACTTCCGGGAACACAGACAGGCCTTAGGGTCCGGAGGGACGCCCCTGAGCTGGGCAGGAAGGAACGCCACTCTTCCCGGTGACCGAGAAGGGTGGATTCGGACAAGCGCCGAAGATTCGGGGTCTCGCGTGGCACGACCCTGTTAGTGGAGTCCGTGGATCCCACTGTGCTCTGGAAACCCGCCTCCGAGCATCCCGCCCCGCCCCCGGGACCCAGCCCGAGGATAGCGCCAGAGGATGGGGCGGACAGCCGCGCGAAAGGCGCTTATTGGCTGCCTCCGGCCCCGCCCACCGAGGCCCGACCCCGCCCTACTGCCCCGGGAGCAACCGCAGGGGCGGGCCCTGACGCGGCGACCCCGGACGGCCCGCAGGTCCACCCATCCGCCCGTTCCCCACCCGGGCCGGCGGCCGCACCTGCAGCAGCACGGTGCTCGGCGTCACTTTCACCGTGTGGCGCCGTCCGTTTGGGGCCAGCACGGACACCGCGGAGCCCCCGCCGCCCGCCGGGGCCGCCATCTTCCGCTCACGTGACCGCAGCCGGCTCGCCTCAAACAACTTTATCCGCAACAGCCGGGACGCGCAGCCTCGCGGCCTCGGAGGCGGGGCCGACTCGCTTCCGGGCCCGCCCCCGACCCCGCCCCCGGCGCCCTGGCTCTGCCTTGCTGTTAGGTATCCTGATGGCGTCCCGACGGCGCGACCCAAAGGCTGCTGCCTAGAAGGAACACACTTCTGTCAGGGGCACTGTCTCTTCATCCCGAGGCACACGCTCCTGGGATCCTCCACGCTCTGGAGACTGCCTGCAGCCAGCCTGGGGCCCAGTAGCTACCTGTTTGCCACCAACAGCTGAGTTTGCCGCACCAAAGGTGGCCTTTGTACCTACTGATCCTGCCTCCCTCACCTTCTCAAATGTTCCTGTGATCATTATCTTCACATGGTGACAATCTTTTTGAAAAAATATTTTATTGAGCCTGGTGTGGTTACACAAGCCTTTAATCCCAGTACGTGGGAGGCAAAAACTGATCCCTGAGTTCAAGACCAGCATGGTCTACAGGACAACCAGGGCTACCCAGAGAAACTATGTCTTGAAACACAACAACAACAACAATAATAATAATACTTATATTTTATGTATTTTTATTAGGTGTCTGTGGAAGAGGGGGTACAGGCATGCTACGGTGCCTGTGTGCATATCAGAGAACTTGTCTGTTCTCTCCTTCCACTTTGTGGGACCAAGGGATACATTTGAGGCTATCAGGCTTGGAGGCACCTTTACTTGCTTAGCCATCTTGGTCCATGACTTCAAGGAGAGTGATATACTGTGGTCCTTGGGGTTATTGTAAAAAAATCTCTAAATCTGACAGTGGAGAAGCTGGCATACAACATCTGTGTCACACCTGTGTATTGACAAACATGGACACCTGCATGGGAAAAAGAATGAAGAGTTTACATGTTCTATGCAACTTTAGACCCTCACTGAGCTGCGCACCTTCTCTGGTCCCCTTTGGTTTCTTCCTTACTTTTTACACACTAGCACTTAAACAACAACAACAACAAACCAAAAACCCTCAAGCCTGTTTTCTTTAACTGTCCCACTGTTAGAATCCTCAAGCAGAACATTTAGAGAGGCGCAGTGAGAAGAATGGCCAACCATCAAAAGATACAGTTTGTTCTCAAAGTGAGCATGTGAAATTTGACTACATACAGGCTCAAGTTAAAGTTGGGTCCTCCCTGGGGAGAAAAAAAAGTGGGCCATCCATAATCAAGGTCCCTCATTCCTTGCATAGTAAATAAGTCAGCTGTGGGCTATTCTTTAAGACTACAATGCCACCGGGCAGTGGTGGCACACACCCTTAACCCCAGCACTTGGGAGGCAGAGGCAGGCAGATTTCTGAGTTCCAGGCCAGCCTGGTCTACAGAGTGAGTTCCAGGACAGCCAGGGCTGCACAGAGAAACCCTGTCTCGAAAAAACAAAAACAAAAACAAACAAACAAAAAAACAGACTACAATGCCATGTTTTTTCCCACATTTACTTATGCAACAGTTTTAATAGCAATTGATGAATGAGCTCTTTTTATATATTTCCTTGACAGTTGTCTGGGCTAGTTTTATGTCAACTTGACACAAGCTGGAGTCATCTGAAAGAGGAAACCTCAAATGAGAAAATGTCTTCACAAGATCTAGCTGTGGGGCATTTTCTTAATTAGTGATTGATGTGGGAGGGCCCAGCCCTTTGTGGGTGGTGCTATCTCTGGGTAGTGCTTCTGTGCAGTGGTTCTGCATGCTTACCATCTCAGCACTCCAGAGGCAGAGGCAGGTGGATCTCTGAGTCTGAGGCCAGCCTGGTACAGAGTGAGTTCCAGGACAGCCAGAGCTATATAGAGAAACCCTGTCTCAAAAAACCAAAAAAGCCAAAATAATAAAAAAAGAGAAAAAGAGAAACATCTCTTTAAAAAAAAAAAAAAGATTCCCATATATTAAAGTGAACTCTGGGGTTTTTTTCTTCTTCTGTCTTTAGGTTTTCTTTTTTTATATTTTAGTGTATGGATGTTTTTCCTGCAAGCGTCTGTATACCACACACATTCCCTTAGTTCCAGTAGAGGCCAGAAGCAGGCATCAAATCCTTTGGAACTAGAGTTATAGATAGTTGTGAGCTACCATGTGAGTGTTGGGACTTGAACCTGGGTAACCTGGAAGAACTGCCAGTGCTCTTAACCACTGAGCCATCTCTCTAGCCCCTTCAGGTCTTTTTTTTTTTTTTTTTTTTTTTTTTTTTTT
>NW_022196911.1:117216266-117250828 GCF_008632895.1 Mastomys coucha | reverse complement strand
TTTTTTGGTTTTTCAAGACAGGGTTTCTCTGTATAGCTCTGGCTGTTCTGGAACTCACTCTATAGACCAGGCTGGCCTCGAACTCAGAAATCACCTGCCTCTGTCTCCCAAGTGCTAGAATTAAAGACGTGTGCCACTAGCTTGGTTATTTTATTTTATTTTTATCCTTTTATTTTAATTATTATTAATTTATTTATTTGTTTGTTTGTTTGGTTCTTCAAGACAGGGTTTCTCTGTATAGTCCTGGCTATCCTGGAACTCACTCTGTAGAAATCTGCCTGCCTCTGCCTCCCAAGTGCTGGGATTAAAGATGTGTGCTACCACTGCCCAGCACAAAGAACATCTTTTAGTCAGATTAGTACACTCATTAAGAGTGCTTACTTAGTCTGGCTGTGGTGGCACACGCCTTTAATCCCACCACTTGGGAGGCAGAGGCAGGTGGGTGTGAGTTTGAGGCTAGCCTGGTCTACAGAGTGAGTTCCAGGACAGCCAAGGCTATACAGAGAAACCCTGTCTGAAAAAAAACAAACAAAAACAACAACAAATTTCAAAACAAAAACAAAAACAAAAGAAAGCAAAGCTCAGTTGGCACAATGAGCCATGCAAGCTCAGCATCTGGATTCAAAGTCCAGAGCCCACTGTGGGATCAGGGAACAGGCTTAGTTGTTTGGGTGCTTATTCAGCATGTATAATATCCTAGTTTCAAATTCTTGCACCACAATGATACATGCCTATTATCCCAGCACTCAGGAGATGGAGGTAGGAAGATCAGAAGTTCAAGATCACCCTCCATTGCATAGCAAATTGAGGCCAGCTTAAAATACAAAAGACTCTGTCTCAGGGTGCTAGAGAGATGGCTCAATGGTTAAGAGCACTGACTGCTCTTCCAGAAGTCCTGAGTTCAATTCCCAGCAACCACATGGTGGCTCACAATCACCTGTAATGGGAGCTGATGCCCTCTTCTGGTGTGTCTGAAGATAGCTACAGTGTACTCATATACATAAAATTAATTAATTTTTAAAAATGACCCTGTCTCAGAGAAAGAGAGTAAGAGATTAAACATGCCTTTGTAGTTATTCTGTCCTTAGACTATATCTCACTAGAGAAGGAAAAATACAGAATATTATGTTCTAAAATTTGATACAGGAAGTGGTGTGTACCTATAGTCTCCACTAGAGACTTAGACAGAAAAATTGCTTGAGCCTGGGAACTAAAGGCCACTCTCAACAACATAGTGAGAATAAATAAATATAAGTGCATAAGTAAATATTAGTGATATATGATGGTTCTCCAAAGAAACAAACTCTTGGGAAGCCAAGACAGAAGGTCACTACAAGTATGAAGCGGCCATGGGCTTCTGGTGACCTTTAGGCCAGTTAGGAATACAGAGGGAAACCTTGTCTTTTTTGTTGTTGTTTTAAAGATTTAGTTTTTAGATTTATGAGTACACTGTTACTGACTTCAGACACACCAGAAGAGGGCATCAGATCCCATTACAGATGGTTGTGAGTCATCGTATGGTTGCTGGGAATTGAACTCAGGACCTCTGAAATAGCTGTCAGTGCTCTTAACCACTGAGCCATCTCTCTAGCCTGAAAGCTTGTCTTAAACCAAACAAAAGCAAACACCTAACAGGTGTGGACATTGGATT
Source organism: Mastomys coucha (assembly GCF_008632895.1). Taxonomy (NCBI): domain Eukaryota; kingdom Metazoa; phylum Chordata; class Mammalia; order Rodentia; family Muridae; genus Mastomys; species Mastomys coucha. The sequence goes on along the minus strand of NW_022196911.1, from coordinate 117,249,177 downwards.
TGGAGGGAACTGATCATAGGATCTGCTGTTGTCTGTAAGGGGGAGAGATAGGAGAGCTCTCAGTGTATTTATCTATACTGTGACTGTTAGCAAGGACTCAGGCTGATGCTGATGCTGATGCTGCTAGTCATGAAATCCAAAGGCTTAGAACCAGGTGTTCTACCACAGCAAAGAGCAGAAGCTGGACATCCCAGGTCAAGAAAGAAAGAAAAAGCTGGGCTTTGTGGTGCATACCTTTGACCCCAGGACTCGATCATGGAGACATCATGTCACTTCTTCATTAAATATGCCCAATGGCCAGATGGTGGTCATGCATGTCTTCAATCCCAGCACTCAGGAGGCAGAAAAAGGCAGATCTCTGAGTTTGAAGACAGTATGGTCTACAGAATGAGGTCCAAGACAGCCAGGAACTCTCATACAAAGAGACCCAGTCTCGAAAAACACACACACACACACACACACACACACACACACACACACACACACAGTCTTAAGTTTCTAAGGGTCAGGCTACAAGAATAGTCAACCCACTGCTTAGGGACCTGTTCAGCTTCAGTGTCTCCTATGAGAGAAGAAGAGGCCTTCTCCAAGCTGCTGAGAGAAGGAAGCGCCTGAGAGCTGGACCCACTCCTCAGCCCTATCTGCCTCTGCTTTAACTGCTTCTGAGAGTGAATCTAGCATCCTTTTTGAGGACACCTTCCTTCTGCTGCCAGCCCATCTCCCTCCTCCTTCCTCCTGCCAGCAGCTAGACAGCTGTTCCAAGGATCTGCTTTGAATTAAAGTGGTATGGCCCTTTAAAAGAAGCATCCGCCGCCTCCAGCGCTGAAAGGTTCCCAGTGGCAAGATCTAAGAGTTTGTTTCTGTCTCCCCAGAGGCCACATGCAAGCCTGCCAGAGGATCACAGGGTTGGAAAGAGGGAGCTGGAGGTCACATGACAGCCGGCCTCATTGGCCTGTAGAGTCTATTGCTTCAGGCACCTGGGGGACAGCAACTGGACAGCAGAGGGTTTGATACCAGCCTGCAGCTCTTAGGACATTCCTAGCAGTTTTGTCCATCCAGGATCAAGGATATATACTAGATATCTCAGGGTGCTCCAGAGGCACCCCAAGAAGTTCCACAGATAAGCAGCGACCCCTCTCCAGGCCTACACCCTTCCCTCAGCTTGGGAGTGTGTCCACCCTAGTGAGCCTCCAGTTAGCCCAGGTCACTGTAAGCCAGCATTCAGAGGGTCCTCCAACTGGTCTGTCTGCTGGGGAAGGAAACGGGGTAGGGCAGGCCTTAACTGCAGAAGTCCTGGTAGGAACAAGTACTGCAGAAACATCAGTAAGAAACGTTAGTGCTCTACACTGCTGGCTGTGGGTCACCTCATACTGGTTCACCGTTGAGGGGCTGTAGGGCCTCAGTCTCAGATTCTCCTGCTTTCAGTGAAGGAACTCTGACTCCTAGGATCTGCAACACAACTCTTCTTGCCAATGGACCACAAAGCTACTCAAAGCTGCCTACAAATGGCCACCTGTTTTCCAAGAGCCAGAGCTGAAAGTCTCAGAGAGATCAGTTCCCAACAACAAGCCAACGATGAGCTTGTCGTCCATGGTGAGTTGCTTTCATCCAGCCAAGAAGAAATAAGCTAATGAATATGGGTACTGATATGAAGGCTTTGGGAAAACTAAAAAGAGGTTTAGTTTCAGGGTCTTCCTGGCTTTAAGCCCCAGCTCAAAGAGATAGAGGTGGGATCATAGCTATCTTCAGAGCTTCCCCTCAGGGCAGGCTACAGGACAAGAGGCTATCCTGCCCAGATTTCTTGCTCACTTGGGCCTCAGAGGCCAGCAGCTGGATTGCAGAACCACCCAGATGTGAGGCCTGGTGGCTGAGACCAGTATATAACAGCTGGGCCCCAGACAGCAGAAGGTAGCAGCTGGAACATGGAGCTGGGTAAGAGTGCAGGCTGGGGGCTGGGAATGGATATAGGGAGGAGGCCAGTCCCACATCCTGGCAAGGGAACTGGGTCCGGAGCGGCTGTTGGACATGCTAGTCCCTGCTGGCCCAGTCCGCTAACCAGGTCACTCATCTCTTGGATCCCACAGAAGGTCTCAGAGAGGACTCCTGTGCTACCATACACCTCTGCCACACACTCCTACTTCACAGCACTGGAGATCAGCTTAACACAGACCTTAGCTCTTTGTTGAAATGTTTCTTTTCCCAGGAAGGGCTCTGCCTGCCTAGGTAAGGGCTGTAACTCCTGGTACTTCACTCTATGTTTATCTGTCCTTCTCCCCAGAACCCAGAACAAAACCCTGAACTCCTATCCTGTTCTTGAGGTATTGTTCTGAAAATGCACAGTGCCCTGCTCCAGGCCCTCTTGCTACTGGGCACACACTAGATCTGGGCTAGGCAGATGCACCCACCACCAGCTCTAATGGGAGCCAGGCAAGAACAACAGGCAGAGCCAAGCAGGGCACAACACAATAAGGCAGAGAAGCAGCCAAGAGTGGGGAAGCGCACAGCCCTCGCCTAGTAACGAACATGTTGAACATCCACAAGGGTAACTCTGAGAGGCCACCCCAGCAAGGTGACTTGTAACATTTTCCCAAGTCTAACTCACCCTCCCAGTCTACAACCTCCCTGTACATAGGACTTCAGAACACCCTAGTCCCTGGGGTACCACCAATACCCACCATGACAGCTGTTGTCTATCACATGTTCATTGAGACTGCATTCAGCCCCCGGCATCCTGTCTCACTTGGTGTGCACAGTGATGCAGGTACTTTATAGAAAAGGACCTTGGAGCTCAGAGACCCTCATAGGCCAGCAGTGGTAGAGCCAGGATTCCAATACAGAAAGGAGCTCCCGCCCTACTTCTATCCCCTCTGTTTGATTGTGAAGAAGACCAGCCTGTGCTAGTCCAGGCAACCTGTTCACCTGGCATCAGGCTTGGTCCATGAACTCTTGTCCTGAGCCAAGCTGCTGTCAAACTTGGTAGTTTGTGTTTGTTTTGAAGCAAAGTATTTTATAGCATATATCAAGGGCTGGCCTTGAACCCCTCATCTTTTCATTTACCTCCCAAGTAACAGTGTGCATAAGAATCCAAGTTTTGTACTTTTTTAAAAAGTAAAATTCAAGTAGCAGGGTCCAACCCTCTGAAATGTTACAACTCCACAACATTTAGCAGACCTACAGTGTGTGCAACCATCCCCACAGTCGACTTACAATGTGTGCAACCATTCCCACAGTTTCAGAATGTCTTCATCACCCCTAAAGACACAAGCACACCTGTCAACAGGCGACACTCCTTAACTCCCTGACCTTCCAGGTCTCCTGGCAGGCTATGGCGAGGCTTTGTCCATGTGGATTCACCCTTCCTGGGTATCTCATGTCTATGGAACCACACAGCTTGAGTCCTTTGTATCTGGGTTGTCTCACTCAGCATAGTATTTTTAAGACTGTAGCATAGGTCAGAATTTTCTTTTTATGGCTGAACCACTTCCCACTGTAGAAAGAAACCACACTGTAGGCTTTGGGCGGGCGTCTACCTTTTAGCCATTGTGAATTGCGAGGCTCCAAACACTTCCGTGCCAGCTTTTGTTTGAACACCTGCTTCCAATTCAAGATCCATACCCAAGAGTGGAGGTGCTGGGTCAGATGGTGATGTCCTGTTGGACTTAGGGAAGAGCCACTCAACCACCATTCGGTACCACCCACCCTCAGCAGCGCACAGAGATCCGGCTTCTTCTTTCCCTCACCAGGCTTGTTATTTTGCATGTTTTTGCTCATATCCACTCAAGTTGGTAAGAAGCAGTACCTGACCTGGTGCTGGTGAGCCATCCAGAAGATGGTGAGGCTTACAATGGCCTCTGGTGCTGGTATCAATGAACTGAAAGCAGAAATGCCTAGGGTCTCCCTTAAAGAACCTGAATTCTGGAAAGACTTCCCCACACTTGGGATACTGAAAACTCTGGTGCAGAGGACACACGCACAGTTGGCCTTGGTGGAACATAAAATCAGCCTGTTTAAGATAGGAGAAGGACAGGGGTTTATACAGGGTCAGCAGTATACACTTATAAGGAAAGAGGGAAGACTGGGAGTGAGGGCAGGGATGTTATGAGAAGTTTTGGTTGGAGCTTCCTTTTCTGATACTAGAGTTATATAAACCAAACACAAACTCATTACGGTTTCATCTGCAGGCTAAATCATGATACAGCAAAGGCCAGAGAATAGAATATGTATGTCCTTGGCTTGTTCTGGAATTTCTTTGGCAATCATAACCACCACCCTGCTGAGCACTTTCATGCTTGGGCTCCTGTAATCCCACAACAACCCTCCAACAGAGGTACGGTCACTGCCTCACTTTAAAGAATAGGAAACAGAGGCACAAAGAGAGGTCACAGGCCTTGCCCAAAATCTCCCCACCAGGAAATGGCTCAGGGCCAGGGATTGGCAGCATAGCCCTGTGCAGCATGCCACCCAGCTGGAAGTTAGCATTTCTCTACTGAGAGTTGGAATAACAGGCTCATAGAGTAGGGTTCTTCCAGTGTAGGTCCTTGCTCAATGCTTCTATTCCAGTAGCCTTGGCTACTGAGGATAAAGGCCTTAAGAGGACATCTCAGAATGATGGAGCTGCAGCTGCCCTTGGCTAGTCCCATGCACAGACTTTAAGCTGGCCCAACAACAAGAGAGATAGCAAATGTGGATTTCTTTTTCTTTTTTTTTTCTTAACTTTTTAAAAGTCATTATTTGGTGGCTGGCGAGCTGGCTCAGCAATTAAGAGCACTGACTGCTCTTCCAGAGGTCCTGAGTTCAAATCCCAGCAACCACATGGTGGCTCACAACCATCTGTAATGAGATCTGATGTCCTCTTCTGGTGTGTCTGAAGACAGCTACAGTGTACTCACATACATAAAATAAATCTTTAAAATAAATAAATAAATCTTTTTTAAAAAGTTATTATTTGTATGTGTATGGGTATTTTGCCTGCACATATGTATCTGGACACTAAGTATGTGCCTGCCTGGTGCCCAAGGAGGCCAGATAGAGGCTTTGTACTCCCTGGAAATAGTTACAGACAGTTTGAGCCACCATGTGGGTTCTGGGAATTGAACCTGGGTTCTCTGTGAGAGCAGTCAGTGCCCTTACCCGTTGAGCCATCTCTCCACCCCAAAGGTGATCTTCAGAATGAGCAGAGCCTAGTGCATCTCTCAGCTTCTCTGAACTCAGTTCCCATCTGGAAACCGAACACACATCAGGTGCCAGTGAGCAGACTCCTGTATGCTTTTCCTTGAGTGGACCTAGCACATCTGACCTGCAGGCAGCCTCGTTTCCGGTTCTGTAGTTTTACCCTCCTCTTTGGCTTCTCACTGAATCTTAGTAGAGCTGGCCTGCTGTACATATATTGGGAACTTGCTTCCTGTAGCTCATCTCTCAGTCTGAAGAACAGCAACGCGTTGGTTCTTCGGCACAGGTGGCATCCTTCCTGACTCCTCCCTAGGACTCCTCCCTAGGAGCTGCAGCAGGTACCCACTAGATGAAGCAGGCGCCTCCTGTCATGAATTAGAATGTGGGCTGCAGAAGCTCTGCCCAAGGTTTAGACCCTTGTCCTGAGGCAGGTGTGTTTCCTGTCTCTAGAAAAACACTACCAGACTGCAAGCGGAAGGTAAAGAAAAAGCAAGCAACCGGTTTGGAGTGCACTTAGGGTGGGTATGCTTGGTTTTGTGCAGCAAGTTTGACTATGACTATTACCATCACGAGTCCTGCTCCCGCGACTTTTAACTATTCATTTATTTAACTTTAGAAGTTCACTGTGTGGCCACGGCTGGCCTAAAACTTGCAGTAATCTCCTTGTCTGTGACTTCTGCGAATGCCAAAGTTGGCTCCCAGTTTTGATTTCTGACAGTAATTTCATTCTCGCTGGTCACCTGAGCCTTGGGATGTGTAGAGGAGGTGGTTACATTAGGTGAGGTGACTGAGCACATGGAAGGAGGTCTCCGAGCCGGCAAGTTCTCCGATCCATAGCTCTCTTCTCCTCCAGTGGCGTCTGGGGCAGGGAGAGGTTCTTAGTGGTCTTCTTCACGGGCTGCAGCAGCAAGGGACTTTACACCAAAGCCTACCAACCTTGTTAAGTAGCAGTATCTCCTCTGACCTACACGTCTCCTAACAACTGCGGGCTCCGGCACCAGATAGGGAGACTCTCCGGCGGGTTGAAATCACACGCCCGATCCTTCCGGCAGGTCGACCCCGAAAGCCCGGCCTTGGGCCCCACCTGTCCGCTCCTCGCAGAGCAGCCCCCTGCGCCGCTACTACCGGCCCCTCGGCGCGGAGCCCTGTGTCCGCCGCCGCTTTGATCCCGGGGGCCCCGCTGGATAAAAGTCTCGGGCGGCTCTACGCCAGCGCCAGAGAGGGAGCGCAGCGCAGTTGGGCGCACCAGCGGGATAGCGCAGCTCCAGTAACTATCAGGACCTACGGTGAGTACAGGACTCCGGGCGGTTCGAAGTGTGCGGAGGGGACCCGAGCGCGAGTCTCCCACGAACGCACCGGACTCGGGCGTGGGAGGGAAGGCCCCAGCGGCACCAGGTGAACGTTCGCATCCAGCTCCCTGACCCGTCGGGCCGGGCAGCTGCGCAAGCCGCAAGGCGCCCCCGATGCGGAAAGGCCTCTTCCTCCCGGCCCCCGGGGCGCTCCGAGGGCGGGGGTAGCGGCGCCGAGCTGGCCGCGGAGAATGGAGTTGCCCCGGGCCAGCCCGGCCGCGCTGCCCCCCACGGAGCCAGGCCGGGAGCGCCTCCGGCGGCCGCAACGGGTTAGTCCAGGCCCCTCCGTCAGGCTTGTGGTTTGGGAAGAAAAGGCTAAGCCTCGGCCAAGAAAAGAGTGAGCGCAGCCCCCTCCCCCCTGCCGCGCCCGGGCGGCGGCGGCACTTCTAACGCGCGGGCACCCGGGCTGCCGCGGCCCCCGCAAACTACGCCCAGCTCGGCCCCCGCCGCTCATTGGCGCGGGCTGGAGCCAGCGCACCAGTCTGCCTTGCCCTCGGCCGGCTGCGCGCGGAGCCCGAGCTGCGGAGGCCGGTGGCGCCCGACTCCAGAGCCTCGACGCCGAGAGCCCACCCAGTCGCCCGGGGCAGGGACAAGGCGCGGGAGCCTCGGCCGAGGAGCAGCAGTGTCTCGCGCGCCCCCTGGCCCGGCGCCCCGAGCTGCCGACGCCTCACGGCCGTCCGCTCTCCGCAGGTGGCCGCAGGCCGGAGTGACGTTGCCATGGGAGGAGAGGTGCGCGTGCTGCTACTGCTGGGCCTGCTGCACTGGGTCGGGGGCAGCGAGGGCAGGAAGACCTGGAGGCGCCGTGGCCAGCAGCCACCCCAGCCGCCGCCCCCGCCGCCGCCGCCCCTGCAGCGGGCTGAGGTGGCGCCGGGCGCCGGGCAGCCGGTGGAGAGCTTCCCGCTGGACTTCACGGCAGTGGAGGGCAACATGGACAGCTTTATGGCGCAAGTCAAGAGCCTGGCACAGTCCTTGTATCCCTGCTCTGCGCAGCAGCTCAATGAGGACCTGCGCCTTCACCTCCTGCTGAACACGTCGGTGACCTGCAATGACGGCAGCCCCGCCGGGTAAGACCGGCGCTGGGCAGGACCCCGGGAGGCCGTCAACCTGGCTTGGCTGGCCCCACCGGTGCTCCGCGCCTGGCTCGCCGTGGTCACTTCATTGGAGGCGCTCGCATCCTCTGCCTCCCCGCGCGCGCACAAATGCGGAGACTGCACTGGACCCTTCCTATTTTCAATGGCTGATCTGGTCCGTAGAGGAAAGGGTTCCACTCGGGCGTCTAGTGCTGCTAGCCCTGGGGAAAGCCTGGCTTGCAGCGTCCCAAAGCGGGGGAGGGGGCAGCTCTTGAATCTCTGGTAGGAGGCCAACTTGAGTGCTGACCTCTTGGCCACGGGCACCCGCCTTTGAAAGTTCAGGTCCTCGGACAGAAAAAGAGACTGCAGTCCCAGAGTGGCCATATCACCAGTAGAAAGAGGCAACACTTTACAGAAGGTTTCTGTCTCAGGGTTTCTGTCCCTGTGCATAGCAGATTGGCTCAAGACAGTCAGGAATCCGAGCGCGGGAGCAAGGAAGGGGCACAAGAGGGACCAAAAGCTCCAGGTGCAGCATTCATACATGCACTCATCTTTGAAGTAGATAGTGGACGGACACAGGTGAAGCTGGGAGGTCAGAAGGGTCTCTGGATGCCCACGCGCTCAGTTGATCCATGTTAGTCTGGGCCTTGATAGGAAGGTTGTAATACGGCCTCGGCGGCTCCTGCATCTCCTCGCTGCGTTCCTTACTACTTATCGTTTTCTGGGCCTCTAGCCCTGGCAAATTTCTCATTATTCAAGTGCCACTGCGTGCTCGAGAGTGTACCTCTTCGACAGTCTTCGTCGCCAGGGTTAACGCGGGTCTCATGAGGGGCGGGCTGTGGGAATTTTCCACGGACCTCACGACCCTCCATCCATCCACCCGCTGTCGCCACCTCTGGGGAATCAGTGGGGTTTCACCAGCTTGTGCCTTCAGTTTGCGATTGGCTGCGGGCGCCCCCGCGCGGCTGTGGCGAGCTCCAGGCAACAGGTGGAATGACCCTTTCGGCACCAAAGTGGGAAAGGGCTGAGATTTTCGGTTTTGGGGGTGAGGATTGAGAAAGAAGGTGGCTCAGGTATCGCCACCTGACAACATGCTCTGTGTGCCTTCCCTGCAGCTACTATTTGAAGGAGTCCAAGGGCAGTCGGCGGTGGTTACTCTTTCTGGAAGGTAGGTTCCAGGGGCTGAGGTGGGGGGGAGGGGCAGGAGGGGTCTTCTGGACTGTAGACCAGAGCCTGATGCCTCTGTCTGCAGGCGGCTGGTATTGCTTCAACCGGGAGAACTGTGACTCCAGATACACCACCATGCGGCGCCTCATGAGCTCCAAAGACTGGCCACACACACGCACAGGTCAGCAGCACAAGACCGATTCGGTCTGGTGGAAGTGACGGAATAGTCAGGCTCTCCAAGAAAGGTCTTCTAGGAAGGACCCATTTACCCCTGGAACCCCATCCTAGACCCCGAGTCCCTGAAACCGTGGAGAGCTCCTCCTCACCTTTTGGTGTGATGATTAAGTCCGTCCACCCTCCCGACATTCCCTATCCACCCTTGCACTTCAGGCCAGGGCCATCAAGAAGGAAGTCCCCATACCTTCATGTCCCTTTCCTGTTTCCCCAGGTACTGGTATTCTATCCTCGCAGCCAGAGGAGAACCCTCACTGGTGGAATGCCAATATGGTGTAAGAGAGCATGGGTTTCCCTTGATGGGGGTTCCTTCCTGGGAGACTTCTTCCTATGGCGTACTTTGAGCGTGGGGATTCATTCTTGGGGGCTGGCCTTTGTAGGGATCATGTTTGGGGTGGTCTTCCTGGGGGTGACCTCCTTCTTGGAGGATCCTTCTTCCTAAGGGCCCTGTTTTAGGAGGCATCCTTTCTAGCATTCCTTCTTGTGAGAATGATTCTTCTAAGGGGTCTTTTTTTCCGGGGGGGGGTCTATTCTAAGGAGGACCTTCCCGGGGAGATCCTTCTTGGGGGTATTATCCTGGACAGCATTTTCTCAGGGTCTTTCATGGTAGATTTGGGCAACAGAGGGCCATGGTGGGCTCACCTGATCCCTGTTACAGCTTCATCCCTTACTGCTCCAGTGACGTTTGGAGTGGGGCTTCACCCAAGTCTGAGAAGAGTGAGTCCCCGGCTTCCCAGCCCATTAAGACAGGGCAGGGTGGTGAGACTTGTGGGGAAATATAGACTTTCTCAATCTGTTTGTAGCATGCCTTAAGGTTCCTGCTTGTCGGTGGCTCACCTGGCCCCTGAGGGACCCCCTAGCAGGGCCTCCTGCCCTTGATCCTCCCCTCCCCCAGTCTACCCCATCCCCTATCCCATCCCTTGAAAGAGCCTGGGCCCATCCTCCTGCCTCCTGGAGTAGGAGATCTTGCCCTGAGTCTAACTTCACCTAAAGCCACCCTTTCTTCCTACAGATGACTATGCCTTCATGGGCTCCCTCATCATCCAGGAGGTGGTACGGGAGCTCCTGGGCAAAGGGCTGAGCGGGGCAAAGGTGCTGCTGTTGGCTGGGAGCAGGTAAACACAACAGGCCCAAGGGAGGAGCACTTTGTATGGAGGGAGCAAGGGGCTATAATGGCAGATCTGGAACATGGGTGGAATGGAGTGTGTGTGGGAGAACCTGGGAGGTAACTGCCTGCAGACCTGGAATCTATCCTCACAGAGCCCTGCTGGCTCCAGCCTCCACAGGAAGATCAGCCTCATTTGGGGCACCTTAGAGGTCTGGCCTCAGTGTTCTGTAGCTGGGAACTGTTTACAGAATGCTTCTGGACCCTCAGGATTGTTGGGCTGCAGTCGCCTAGATAATGGGTTAGTGGTCAGGTGTGTTCTGATGTCCCTTCTTTAGGGTGCAGTGTCGGGGAAGGGTGGGGTGACACCAACTGGTCAGAAACTGTGTTTGTGCTTAGACTGGATGAGGGAGCCCGATACACTGGAGTTTATCTTCTTCTTCAGATAAGGAAACTGATACAGGAGAAAAGAGGGAAAGGAGAGTCAGCTCTATGTTCTGCCAGACTTAGCTGTGGGCCAGTGCTTAGAAATCTACCAGTCCTCTGCCTCCAGACCATGAGGGAGAGAGGCCCCTGTGTCTTGCCCATGGACAAGCAACATGGCTACAGTCAGAATGCCTTGTTCAGAGACAGTGCTTCCTCAGGACTAGGGCTGGGGCTAAAGCAGCTCTGGGTAGACTGCAAGCACCCCTCTCCAATCACTTGGCCTCATGTCTGGCCTTCCCTCAGCGCCGGGGGCACCGGGGTGCTGTTGAATGTAGACCGCGTGGCTGAGCTGCTGGAGGAGATGGGTTACCCATCTATCCAGGTGCGGGGCCTGGCTGACTCAGGCTGGTTCCTGGACAACAAGCAGTACCGGCGATCAGACTGCATCGATACCATCAACTGTGCACCTACAGAGGCCATCCGCCGTGGCATCAGGTGCCCTGGGATGGGGAGCCCAGCCCCCATGCCAAAACCCTATCTAGTGCAAAGGCCTGGGTGTGGGTGATGTAGCCTCTTAAGGGGTGGAGTACCCCAGGATCACAGCCTAACCTATGATTGTGCTGCAGGTACTGGAGTGGAATGGTCCCAGAGCGCTGCCAGCGCCAGTTCAAGGAAGGGGAGGAATGGAATTGCTTCTTTGGCTACAAAGTCTATCCAACTCTGCGCTGTGAGTGGCCAGTTTGGATGAGGCATTTGGGAAGTGGTGGGGATATCCTGAATTGTACGACAGTCCTGAAATTAAAGAGGTTGGACCATTGATCTTATACTGTTCCACAGAAGTGGTCATGCCTACAGCAGGGTCAACAGTCATTCCTACTTACCTGGGACTGCCCTGCTTTTAGCATCCAAACTGTTGGTCCCCAGCAAACTAGCATCATTTGCAGTGGCATCAGAGACAAATCCATATCCTTCCTTTCTATATTTTGGGGCTACCAAACAATTCCCTCAGCCCCTCTGTCCAAAGAATAGTGGGAAGGTTCTTCTTTAGAAAAAAGAAAGGCATGGGATCATCGGCTACTGGGAGTGTAGCTAGTCTTCGAGCCTGCTAGGAGCAGGGTAGGATGTAAAATCCAGAGGCTCACAAGCTGTGCCTCCTCCTCCTCCCAGGTCCAGTGTTTGTGGTACAGTGGCTATTTGATGAGGCTCAGCTGACCGTGGACAATGTGCATCTCACTGGACAGCCAGTTCAGGAGGGCCAGTGGCTATACATCCAGAATCTGGGCAGAGAACTACGCAGTACACTGAAGGATGTACAGTGAGTGTGTGTGCAGGGGACCTGGGCTAGGGGACCTGGGCTGGGCGGTTCATGATGTAAAGATATGGGTTTTGAGGCCAGGTATGGTGGCACATGGGAGAGAAAGGCAGGTGGATTTCTATGAGTTCAAGGCCAGCCTAGTCACATAGTAAGATCCTGGCTAGATAAATAAATAAAATAGAGGTCTCAGACTGCAGTCATAAATTCTCAGGCATCATGTTTGCCTAGAACATACAAAGCCATGGGTTTACTACCCAGCAGCACATACACCCAGCATGGTGATGCCTGCCTGTGATCTCAGCATCTGAGAGACAGAAGGAAGAAGAAAAGAAATTTTATCTTGGCTACATAGCCAGTTTGAGGTAGCCTAAACTATATGAGACCCAGGCTAAAAAGAAAAAAGAAAGAGAAAAGAATATGGCAGACAATTCATGTGCTTAGATAGCCTCCTGCTACTGCCTAGCTGGATGAGGTGTACATGAATCAGGTTTGGGAAGCCCAAAGGGCAACGGTCAGCATGGAGCACGTGGATACTGCAGCCATGGCCAAGGCAGGTGAGACACAGCGAAAGGAAGGCTACGTACGTGTCTGAGGAGCTTGTGCCGTGGGTAGGACTCAGGTTGATTGTCTCCCTACCAGGGCCAGCTTTGCCCCCGCCTGCCTGTCACATGAGATCATCATACGGAGGTCAGTATCTCCCACAGGTTCTAGGTAGCTTACATCTGTAGTATTAATTCCATATGCCTTTAAGCCCTTCCCAAACCAGTAGATGCCTTTCCATGAGGCCCTTCTGTAGGATCTGTATAAAGTGTTTCTTTCTGGGCTCTCCAAAGCTACTACACCAGCTGTGTGGCTGGACTGAAATGTAGCCCCAGACAATGACAGCTATGGCTTTGACGACCCACACCTGGGTTCTTTCTACAGCTATTGGACGGATGTCCAGGTGAAGGGGACCTCACTGCCCCGGGCACTGCACTGCTGGGACCGGAGCTTCCATGACAACCATAAGGCCAGCAAAACCCCCATGAAGGGCTGCCCTTTCCACCTGGTAGACAGCTGCCCCTGGCCCCACTGCAACCCCTCATGCCCTGCCATCCGGGACCAGTTCACAGGGCAAGAAATGAATGTGGCACAGTTCCTTATGCACATGGGCTTTGATGTGCAGACGGTGGCACAACAGCAGGGGATGGAGCCCAGCAAGCTGCTAGGGATGCTGAGTAGTGGAAACTAGAGGGCTGCCTGCAGAGGAGGTAGTACTGAGGGGCTGATCCGCTCCACTCGCTGTCCCAGGACCCACCTGGGTGTGGATGCCTGACTGCCTATACTCTCCCACTACCTGGCTAGAGGAGTGGTCTGCCCTGAAATCCAGGGACCCTTCACACCCCATATCTGTTTCCCTAGCCCCCAGCCCAGCTTGGGGAGGGAGCCAGAAGCAAAGAAAGCACTGGATCCCTGAGCCTTTCAGCTCAGACAGTCCCTCCCAGGCCCCAACTGATCATGTTCTTTTGTATTATTTTATAAAGTGACTTTTTTATTACTTTAATTTTTAAAAAAAATGGAAATTAAGAAATATATGATGGATGATATTGTTTTGTAACATATTTTTTCTTAATAATTAAAAAAAACAAAAAAACAGAAGCTCACCCACCCTGAGCCTTGTTTATTTGAAGAGCCAGTCTACTCATTTTGCATGTGTTCCTAGGACAGCATGAGACCAGAAGAGGGACCAGAGGGACTCTAACCTCTGATGCCTTCTTGGATGTTCAGTAACCCGTACTTCACATGTTAGCCCCCTTCCAACAGAGGCCCATTCATTCATTCATTCATTCATTCATTTAGCAAATACCTAGTTCCCATGGTTTATGATTACAACTCATCTTGATTTTCTTTCTTCTTCTTTCTTCTCTTCTTCTTTTTTTTTTAAAGATTTATTTATTATTATTTGTAAGTATACTATAGCTGTCTTCAGACATACTAGAAGAGGGCGTCAGATCTCATTTACGGATGGCTGTGAGCCACCATGTGGTTGCTGGGATTTGAACTCAGGACCTTCTGAAGAGCAGTCAGTGCTCTTACCCGCTGAGCCATCTCTCCAGCCCCTATTTTTTTTTTTTTTTTTTTGGTTTTTCGAAACAGGGTTTCTCTGTGTAGTCCTGGCTGTCCTGAAACTCACTTTGTAGACCAGGCTGGCCTTGAACTCAGAAATCCACCTGCCTCTGCCTCCCAAGAGCTGGGATTAAAGATTTGTGCCACCACCGTCCTGCTCTTTTTTCTTTCTTGAGACAGAGTTTCTCTGTTATGTAGCTCTGTATGTCTTGGAATTCACAGAGACCAGCCTGCCTTTGCCTCCCAAATGCTGGGATGAAAGGCTTATATCACCACACCAAGAAGATTTATCTTTTTAGAATTATTTTATGTGTATGAGTGTTTTGCCTGTGTGTATGTATGTGCACAATGTGCATGCCTGGTGTTCACAGAGGTCAAAAGAGGGCACCAGGTATCCTGGAACTGGTGGGTACTGGGAAGATGGCTTAATTGGTAAAATGCTCAGCATACAGACATGAGGACCAGTTGGGTATGGTGGTAAACTCCTTTAATCCCAACACCTGGGAGGCAGAAGCAGGTGCAGTTTTGAGTTCCAGGACAGCCAGGACTACACAGAGAAATCTTGTCTTGAAAAACAAAAACAAACAAACAAAAAACAAACATGATGACCAGAGTTTGTTCCCTAGCACTCGTATAAGAAGTTGGACATGCCTGGGCAGTGGTGGCACATGCCTTTGATCCCAGCATTTGGGAGGCAGAGGCAGGCAAATTTCTGAGTTCAAGACCATCCTGGTCTACAGCATGAGTTCCAGGACAGCCAGGGCTACACAGAGAAACTCGGCCTCGAAAAACCAAAAAAAAAAAAAAAAAAAAAAAAAAAAAAAAAAAAGAAGAAGAAGAAGAAGAAGAAGAAGAAGTTGGACATGGTGGCACATAATATATGTAATCTGAACTTGGGGGAGACAAAGAAGACAATGCATCTTAAGGGCTTGTTGCTAGCCAACTTGACCTAATCAAGAGTCCCAGGTCCCAGTCAAAGAGAGATGCTATGTCAAAAAGAACATAGCAAGGGGTGGGATTCACCTTTAATCCCAGCACTTAGGAGACAGAGGCAGGCAGATCTCTGTAAATTCAAAGCCAGCCTGGTCTACAGAGTGATCCCTACAGCCAGGGATCTACATGGAGAAAACCTGTACTGAAAAACAAAACAAAAACTAGGAAATGCCTAGTTGGATTTCACATAAGGGGCCAGAGCTATGGCTCAGAAGTTCAGAGCAGCTGCTGTTCTCCCAGAAGAGCAATGTTGCTCATAGCAACTCAGCCCTCTGTTACTCCAGTTCTAAGGCTGATGCCCACTTCTGGTGTCCAGTGGTTGCTGCATGCACATGGTGCACGTGAACCAAGTGCTGTTCTTGGTTGTCAGCTTAATGCCATAGGGGAATAGACTACAATTCACTGAGAGGGTTTGTTTGTTGAGACAGGGTTTTTTTTCTGTGTATCCTAGGCTGTCTCAGAACTCACTCTGTAGACCAGGCTGTCCTCTGCCCGAGGGATTAAAGGGATCAAAGTGCCCAGATAAAAGACATGGGCCACCATGGTCTCCGACGAGGATATTTGAAGTGGGAAGACCCACTTTTAATCCAGATCATTTGAGATGGGAAGATCCACTTTTAATCTGGGCACACACCTTCTGGTCACAACCCTTACAAAAGGACATGGAAGAAGGAAGCTTCTTCTCTTCGCCTGTATACCCTCACTCTTCACTGGCAAGGAGGCTTGGAGATTATTTCTTCAAGATTCTGGTGTATGCTGAAGACAGCCTGAATATCCAGCCCTGATGTAGACTTTTCATTGGTAGACCACCATGGTTGGGCTTAGCTGGGTCCCAGCCTTCAAACTGCTCGAATAAATTCCATATATGTAATTTTTTTTTCAAGACAGGGTTTCTCTGTATGGCCCTGGCTGTCCTGGAACTCACTCTGTAGACCAGACTGGCCTCGAACTCAGAAATCTGCCTGCCTCAGCCTCCCAAGTGCTGGGATTAAAGGCATGAGCCACCACTGCCAAGCCTAACTGTTCTTTTTAACTGAAGTAGGTCAACCCAGGACATATTTTTTGTGCTTAAAAGCTCACCCTGAGAAAGGCTTGGGACTATACTGAGATCCTGAACACCCAGTGTAGTTGCCATTCAGCTAATAAAGGCTTTCTATTGGCTTAATCCTATGACTGAGAAGTCTTCTCTGGTGGATGCCCCACCACAGTAACAAAGTACAAAACAATAGGGTGGCCCATCCCTGGATAAAACACAGTGAGTCACAATAGTCATGTGCAATATCTAATTCCTGATCAGATGTGGACAGGCAGGCTTAGAAAGGTACACAGTGTACCTCAGGAATGAGTGGGAGAACTTGAGCACCAGTGTGTTTCAAGAGATTGTCCTGCACTCCTTTTGTATTTTATATGTATGGTTGTTTTACCTACAGTTATGTCTTTGCCCCATATGCATGCCTAATACCAGAAAATGGCATTGGATCTCCTGGGACTGGAGTTACAGAAAGCTGTGAACAGTCGTGTGGGTGCTGGGAATCAAACCCCAGGCTTCTTTGAGAGCAGACAATGTTCTTAAATGTTGAGAGATCCTTCTAACTCTTTGTCCAGAAATATTTGAGTGGATTCTTTAGGGGAATAGCCATGTGCCCAGGAGATGCCTGTGGACATATTAGCAGAATTAATTAATTATGAGAGCAAACCACAAAGTATTAACAATACTTTTGCTGACCATGGGGCTCAGTGGGAAATCATTTGTCTGGTATCACTGAGGCCCAGTATTCTGTCTACAGCACCACAAACAATCTCAGTCATGGTTCTAGGGGAAAGGCACACGGAGGCTTGTTGGACCATTTTTTTGTTTTGTTTTGTTTTGTTTTGTTTTTGTTTGTTTTCGAGACAGGGTTTCTCTGAGTAGCCCTGGCTGTCCTGGAACTCACTTTGTAGACCAGGCTGGCCTCGAACTCAGAAATCCACCTGCCTCTGCCTCCCAAGTGCTGGGATTAAAGGCGTGCGCCACCACCGTCCGGCGTTATTGTTGGACCATTTTTAACTCTTCTTTGGACTTGATATTTTCCTTTTGTCAGTTGAAGAGATCTCTTAGTACATAGTAGACATGATAGACTCTAGATAAAAGTCTTTGGATTTTCCTTCTCTTTTCTTTTATTGACTGGACTTGAGCAGACACCAATTTTATAGTTGTAAATTTTTTTTCACAGTGAAAAAACGTAAAAAGAGGGGGCTAGAGAGATAACTCAGCAGTTAGGAGCACTGGCTGCTCTTCCAGAAGACCTGGGTTTGGGTCCCAGCATCCATATGGTGGATCACAACCCTGGCACACATATATACAAGCAGGCAAAACATTCATAGACACAAGACAAAAATAAATAAATCTAAGCCAGGTGTTGGTACATCCCTTTACTCCCAGAACTATGAAGGCAGATTGGATCTACCTAGTCTACATAGTGAGTTTCAGAACAGTCAGAGCTACATAGAGCATCTCAAAGAAATGAAGAGGAGGAAGAGGTTGGGGGAAGAAGAGGAAGAAGAAGAGGAGGAAGAGGGGAAGGAGGAAGAGGCGGGAGAAGGAGAAGGAGAAAGAGAAGGAGGAGGAGGAGGAGGAGGAGGAGGAGGAGAAAGAAGAAGAAGAAGAAGAAGAAGAAGAAGAAGAAGAAGAAGAAGAAGAAGAAGAAGAAGAAGAAGAAGAAACTGTTCAGCATCCAGCTTCTGAGATGGCTCAGTGGTTAAGAGCACTTGTTGCTTTTGCAGAGCAGAGACCCCTGGTCCCATTCCAGCACCCATATGGTGGGTAGTTCACAACCATCCATAAATCCAGCTCCAGAGAATCCAATACCTTCTCACTTCCATGCACATGGTGCACATACGTACACATAGGCAAAACACTTATATACATAAAATAACTAGATATTAGAAAAGAAAGTTTAGGGGCTGGAGAGATGGCTCAGTGGTTAAGGGCATTTGCTGTTCTTGCAGAGGTTTGGTTTCCAGGACCCACATTGTCCTTA
The DNA here is from genome assembly GCF_008632895.1 of Mastomys coucha. Lineage (NCBI taxonomy): Eukaryota > Metazoa > Chordata > Mammalia > Rodentia > Muridae > Mastomys > Mastomys coucha. Next base: position 117,231,223 of record NW_022196911.1, on the reverse strand, counting down.
CAACCATCTATAGGTTCACAAAAGATGCACATACAAAACACTCATTCAAATAAAATAAAATTAAATGAATCTGACTTATTATTATTATTATTATTATTATTATTATTATTATTATTATTATTATTAGAGACAGGATTTCTCTGTGTGTAGCCCTTGCTGTCCTGGAACTCACTCTGTAGACCAGGCTGACCTGGAACTCATGAGATCCACCAACCTCTGCCTCCCAAGAGTTGTGATTAAAGGCATGTGCCACCACTGCCTAGTTTTAAAAAAAAAATTTTTTTAAGTTAAAAAAAAAATTTCAAGGTCATCCTCAACTATTTGGTGAATTTGAGGTTAGCCTGGGCTGCGTGAGACCCTGTCTCATAAATAAATAAATAAATAAATAAATACCAACAAAGGCAGAGTTGATGTGGTATTTCTTCTTTGAAGCCCCTCCTACTCTCAGAAATTCTTTCTCAATTTTTTTTTTCTTAATAAACCTATTTTTGTTCTGCTTAAAGAAAGGAAGGAAGAAGAGCTGAGCCAGAGCGGGTGACACAGTCCTATAAAACAATAGCAACATCTCAAATGCCTTCTGGAGCCTGTTTCTCTACTTACCCTAGCACACTAGACCTAGAGGTTGCTCAAGGCCTCAGCGGAGATCCCCAGAGGGCAAGCCCCTGCTCTCTGTTCTCGCCAGCCCCTCCCCCACAAGATACCGACCGGACTGACAGATGCAGGTGCGTCGGAGGCAGGAGGTGGGCGTCCAGCATCCAGAGGCTAACTCTGGATGTAGTCCCGACGGGGTCTTTTTGTGGGATGCAGGGGTCAGATGTCCCTTAGAATGGGAACTAGCATGCAGGTTGCTATTCCCGGGCTCTGATCAGTCTGTTTATTTATAGCGCTGGGGGGGAGGGCTCCCAACCCAGGCAGCAGAGAGGCTGTTCTGCTGCAATGTCACTGTTAACACTGCCATTGCAGACTGCCAGCACCTGCTGTTGCCGCGGAAGACAGAGGTCTCTCAGCTGGGCAGACCCCCAGGGTAGCTGGGCACAGGGTGAGGCTGGGAGGTAGAGAGCCGATGGGCAGCACAATGGAGCCCCCAGGAGCTGCATACCTGCACTTAGGCGCTGTGACCTCGCCGGTGGGTACAGCCCGAATGCTGCAGCTGGCCTTTGGCTGTACAACTTTCAGTTTGGTCGCTCACCGAGGTGGTTTTGGGGGTGTCCAGGGCACTTTCTGCATGGCTGCTTGGGGCTTCTGTTTTGCCTTCTCAGTCCTGGTGGTAGCCTGTGAGTTCACAAAGCTCCACAGCTGCCTGCGCCTTTCCTGGGGCAACTTCACAGCAGCCTTCGCCATGTTGGCGACCCTGCTGTGTGCCACGGCCGCTGTCATCTACCCTCTGTACTTCACCCGGCTGGAGTGCCCACCTGAGCCTGACGGATGCATGGTCCGAAACTTCCGCCTGGCAGCCAGTGTCTTCGCAGGACTCCTCTTCCTGGCCTATGCTGCCGAAGTGGCCCTGACTCGGGCACGGCCAGGTCAGGTAGCCAGCTATATGGCTACAGTGTCTGGGCTCCTTAAGATCGTCCAGGCTTTTGTGGCCTGCATCATCTTTGGAGCACTTGTCCATGAGAGTCGCTATGGGCGCTATGTGGCCACACAGTGGTGTGTGGCTGTCTACAGCCTGTGCTTCATGGCCACGGTGGCTGTGGTGGTCCTAAGTGTGATGGGACACACAGGGGGCCTGGGGTGCCCGTTTGACCGCCTAGTGGTAGTGTACACGTTCCTGGCTGTGCTCCTGTACCTCAGTGCTGCAGTCATCTGGCCAGTCTTCTGTTTCGACCCCAAGTACGGGGAGCCAGGGCGGCCCTCGGACTGCCTTCGAGGCAGCTGCCCCTGGGACAGCCAGTTGGTGGTAGCTATTTTCACCTACTTCAACCTGCTCCTTTACGTCGTTGACCTCGCTTACTCCCAGAGGATCCGCTTCGTACCCACCCTGTAGCCTGGCCAGTGATGGCCCACCCATCTTCTCTCTCTGGCTGAGAGCACCTATAACTGACCAAGGTGAACTAAGACATAGGAAAGCAAGACGGGGTTTGGGGCTCAGACAATTCTGCTCTTGGATGTCTAGCACACTAAGGGAGGCAAAGAGGAAGGACAGAGGGACAGGAGGCCCTGAACAAGGAAGAGGGTGGCTAATGACGCTCAGTCCTCCTGTCTCCCTGTTTCTCAGTCTTTTGGCCATCATTGGGCTCCGTGCTAGTCACTGTACCAAATGGGGACTTTCTGGAGCAGATACCATTGTAATCCATTTTTCAGATGGGAACATTAAAGCTAAATGAACTTCCAACGTGGGCCAGTCTTGAGATAGCATTTAGCTGGGGTAATATAAGTCAGAAATCGGGCCACTTCCTGAGGTCGAAGTGGGTGGAAACCAAGTCAAGAGCACCAGGGCCAAGCCGTTGGAAGGAATGTTGGAGCTGGATCCAACTCTTTGCCTGAACCCATAGAAGAGCCTCTTTGGGGATGGTCGTGATCGCTTGTAGAGAAAGCTGACAACTAGCATGGGTCTCAGCTGTGTCTAAGTGTATCCCAGTGGCCACAGCCATTTGAAACAGAGAAAAGACTGTGTTGTGGTTTCCAGGTAGCCTGATGTCAAAAGTCAGCATAGAATCATCATGGAAAGATGATCTCATGACAGCGATGGAGTATCCGTCCAGACACCCAACACAGACCATGGCCCAGAAGCCTCTGAGGTGTCTACCATGGGTTCTGGCAGGCTGGCTTGGTTGGCAGCATTGACTCACAGTGAAGAGCCTCTTGGAGCAGCCACTAGTTCATGGAACCTGGTCACTGGGCCTCCACTCAAACATCTAGTTAGCCAGCTGTTCCTGAACACCAGGACTTGCTAGCACCGGTATTCTTCCATCTCAAGCCAGCTTCTCCTATGCAAGAGCCCAGTCTGGACTAATCCTGAGAAGACCATCAACCCATCAACTGACTGTCCCTCAGGTCCTCCAGCAGAAAATAAAAGGTGGATGATCGTTTTCACCTGGCCTGCTACCTTTCCTGGCTCACTGGAGTCATTTCTGTTCAGGGCCTAGGGCAGTTGGACCACTTAAGCTATCTTCTCACTGCATGCTTTGAGAAAAGACCTAAACCAAGTCATTGTGAGGGAGGATTTGTCCTTTGGGTACTTTGGCTGGGCCTAGTCTGAAAAAGGGGACAGGTTAGTGTGACTTGGAGGGCCAAATGCAAAGAAAGATCAGTGTTGGCTCATTCTCTTCTTTCCTTGAGGCACCCAAAGCTCCATACTGTGGTCTTCAGGGCCCAGACCACAGACAGAGCCCAGACCAGAGACAGAGGAGCTGCTGCACTCTCTGGGCAGTAGAACTGAGAACATTGAGCCTTTAGGCTCTGAGCCTGGCCTTGTGTGGTTCTGTGTGGCCCTTGCTGGCCAGCTGGAGAGAACATACTGGATCAGCCAACAAACTGAGTTAGGGCCAGTGTCTTTTACTGGGATAAGCAGGCATAGGCAGTGTCTGGGTCTGCGGGTTTCCTAGGTGATGAAAGTGTTGCACATCAGAAGACCAGGATGTCAGGGACTGGGCCGGCTATCTTCACTCTGCCTAGAGAGGGGCCCTACTGCTCCTCTCTACTTCTTATTAATTTTATACATGTGTGATGTAGGTGTGGTGGGGACCCCAGAGTGCATGTGTGCAGGTCAGAAGACCACACTGTGCACTGAGTTTATTTCTTCTACCTTACATGGGTTTGGGAAAACCAACTCAGTCAAGTTGTTAGGCTTTTGAAGCAAGCTGTCTTCCCCACGAAGCCATGACACTTGCCTTCTGTTTTTCCTTTTTCTTTTATTTTCTTTTATTTCACCTTGAGACAGGCTTTCACAGTGTAATCCAAAATGGCCCCCACTGGGTATTCTCCAGCTTTTACTTCCCTAGCAGTGGGATTACTGGTGTAGGATACCTCACCGAGTTTTGACTGAAATATAGCATGCTCTCAAAGCCTTCAGTGTTCTCACTGTTCAGTAGCCTTTTGCCTCCAGCATCACATCCAACCTGAATTTCAGAGGTCCTAGAGAAGGCAGAAAGGGAAAGGGCTAAGACTCAAGAGGAACGTGGAAGGTTTCTGGGGCTCCCTAGACGACAGAACTGTCTTTGTTTTAGGAGTGTTGCTTGTTATCACTTGGAGAAAAGCATGCGTTTAAAAATTTAGTTTATCAGCCGGGCGGTGGTGGCGCATGCCTTTAATCCCAGCACTTGGGAGGCAGAGGCAGGTGGATTTCTGAGTTCGAGGCCAGCCTGGTCTACAGAGTGAGTTCCAGGACAGCCAGGGCTATACAGAGAAACCCTGTCTCAAAAAAACCAAAAAAAAAAAAAAAAATTTAGTTTATCTTATGTGTGTAACTGTTTTCCTTGCATGTACGCATGCTCACCTGTGCATACCTGGTGACTGGGGAGTTCAGAGGGAGTGTCAGATCCTTAGAAAGGAATTCTGGATAGTGTCAGCTGGGTACCGGGAACAGAATCCAGGTCCTTTGCAAGAGTAACATGCATTCTCTCTAATCCTGGCAAGCATCTGAAGTTGGGAGCTGAGATTGGGAAACTGAACTTCTAGGCTTTGTGCATAGGCTTGAGCTGTCACCTTGGCAGAGGTTGACTGTTGAACTGGCCATCCACACAGTGAACACCATCACCACAGAGCAGTCTCCTAATTTGGGTGGTGGTCACTATAGCCAAGAAGGGATGGATATCCCTTCTCCAAATCTTGCAGGCTGGAAATTTCCTAGTGATTTTAAAATTACTTTTCTAAAGCAACTTGTCTTTATCTACGGAGACAAACAAAACAGAAAAAAAGAAAAAAAAAAAAAAGCAAGCCACCTCTATGGGAGTCAGGGTGTGGGGTGAGGTGGGAGGGTGGGGGATGGGCTGTGGACTCAATTGCGTTTAGCAGAGTCTGGGAGAACTCAGACTGCTCTGCAGCTCCGAGACCAGCAGATGGGCCCTAAACACCTCTAGAGGTTGTGGATGCCCAGAGCACAATATCTCCAAATCCCTTGGCTAGAGAGCTGGGGTACTATGGGATGGAAGAGGTTCGGGAAGTAACTGGCCTGTGGCTGCGGAAGGTACCTAGCTTACACACACACACAAACACACACACACACGCAACAAGACAACAGATAGAGGATGGGACCCGTGGCTTTTGTGGATGCTGATTTGTATTTACAACTACCGCTCACTTCAGGGAGGGAGTACAGAGGTCCTGGCCCTGTATATGATGCAATGCACAAGACTCCAACTGCAGCTCTGGATTGGCTAGCTCTCAGAGGGCGCGCAGCTCATTGGCTGAGTTGGAGTGGGGTGGAGTCGGTGGGCGCGGATGCCGCGTGGCGGGTGCAGAGGGCTGGGCTGTCTGTCGTGCGTGTGTGCCCGAGTAGCTACGCTGTGGGTAGCGGGACTTGGGGCTCCGGGGATGAGACTCCAGGAATGAAAGCTTAGGGGATGGGGCTTCTGGGAAATAAGCTGGAGACAGACTGGGGATTTGGATGTTGAGGGTTCTTTGGATTCCGGACCCTCCCCTACAATCAGTCTCTTTCCTTACGGTTCTCTGAGCCCTTTGCAGAGGACTCAGAACTTTCAGCCGCAGACCAGGCATCCTGGCTCTGGGCGGCGAGTGGTGGTGGTACGGGGTGTCGGGGTACCTGGGACAACTTCCCAGCCCGGCCAGCCCGGCCAGCCGAGGAGCGACAAAGAAATTAGGCAGGCTGGGATGGGGGTTGGGGAGCATCTGGCTGCCAGGAGCGGCCAGACCTGGTACTACCCACCCGACGTCTCGCTTTCCATCCTGTCCATACAGTTCTCTGCTGCCCTACAGAGCCGACGTCAGCTGTGAAGGTTGTGGGTTGTGGACCTCCAGACATGAGCGTAGGCTTCATCGGGGCAGGGCAGCTAGCCTTTGCCCTAGCCAAGGGCTTTACAGCTGCAGGTAGTAAATTCCTCTGGTGCCAGGGAGGGTGCTAGCGTGGAGTGTCTGTTAGTGGCTCAGTCCTTTGGGAAATGGCAGCTGCCATATGTTTGGGGTTACCCCCCCCTTTTGGTTTTTCGAGACAGGGTTTCTCTGTGTAGCCCTGGCTGTTCTGGAACTCATACTGTAGACCAGGCTGGCCTCGAACTCAGAAATCCACCGGCCTCTTTTTTTTTTTTTTTTTAGTGTTTGTTTGCGTTTTGGTGGGGTTGCTTCTCTAAAGGAGGTGAGGTGAAGGGTGTTTCTGCTGTCTCCTTCATAGCAGTAGAGGCTTCGTAGAGGCTAGAACCAGCTTTGAGGGGGGAATTCTGTCCCCTACAGGTGTTCTGGCTGCACACAAGATAATGGCCAGCTCCCCAGACATGGACCAAGCTACAGTCTCTGCCCTCCGGGTAGGTGCCAAGTGAAAGCAGATAGAAAGTCTGGTATTACCCATCTGACATCTTGCTTTCCAGCTCTTTAGAGTTGGGTCTAAACCCAACTAGAGTAGGGTTAGGTGTGCAGCACACCTGACTCTGAGGGCCAGATTTGCTAATCCAGCAGAAGCAAACCTGCCATAGGGAACCTCCAGGTACTGCTCCCCTGCCCAGTCATGAATACAGCTGGTGGGAGAGAGTGCTGGTCTGGAGTGGGATGACCTAGATGGAGGTCATGGAGCCCTCCAGAAGGCCAGGCGTCATGGAGATCAAACAGCTGGCTAGGGTGATGATGAGTAGAGTTTCTGTTTGGTATGGCTCAGTCAAGATTGGGGAGCAGGCTCCCAGCTTGAGACCACCATCCACATCTGGAAGGCAGGCGGCTGCCGCCATGGTAGCCCCAGGTGGGATGGGCCGGGCTGTGGTTTAGAAATCTGTGATGTCCCTTTTCTACTTCAAAGGGGACCCATTCCAGGGCATAGTGCCTTTCCCATTTCATCCAGCAGCCTCATAGGCCTCTCTACTCTCGGCTTTGTGGGCAGATGGCCCATGAGGCAAGCCGGGTCTCCTTGCACCCCTGCAGAAGATAGGGGTGAACCTGACACCCCACAACAAAGAGACAGTGCACCACAGTGACGTGCTCTTCCTGGCCGTGAAGCCGCACATCATCCCCTTCATCCTGGATGAAATTGGTGCTAACGTTGAGGACAGGCACATTGTGGTGTCTTGTGCGGCAGGTGTCACCATCAACTCCATTGAAAAGGTGGGTACCATGGGCCAGATAGATAGCGCTGCAGAGGGGTTGTAGCATGTGGTCAGGAGCTCTGCTCTTTTTTTTTTTTTAATTATATGTAAGTACATTGTAGCTTGTCTCTAGACACACCAGAAGAGGATGTCAGATCTAGTTACGGATGGTTGTGAGCCACCATGTGGTTGCTGGGATTTGAACTCAGGACCTTTGGAAGAGCAGTCTGTGCTCTTACCCGTTGAGCCATCTAGCCAGCCCAGGAGCTCTGCTCTTGGTGTTCGGTTTCTGTACCCGTGCACAGGGTGTAGCAGCCCAGCCACAGCAAGAACTCGGGAAGTGCTCAGTGGGGGAAGCAGATCCATGCCTGGGATAAGGACAGATGGTCACCACCCGAGTGATAGAGCTGGTTTCCCTTCCTATTCCAGAAGCTGACAGCGTTCCAACCTGCTCCCAAAGTCATCCGATGTATGACTAACACCCCAGTCGTGGTACGGGAGGGGGTCACTGTGTATGCCACAGGTACTCACGCTCAGGTGGAGGATGGCAAGCTCGTGGAGCAGCTCATGGGCAGCGTGGGCTTCTGCACAGAGGTGGAGGAAGACCTGATCGATGCTGTCACAGGGCTCAGTGGCAGCGGCCCTGCCTATGTGAGTACTGGAGCGATGGGTAGTCGGGCCTGTAGCAGTTCCCAGGGCCTCCGACCGCCTCTGTCTCTGCCGCACCCTGCTCTGGGTCCCAGAGAGGAGGCTGAGGATGCAGTCTCCCCGCAGGCTTTTACAGCTCTGGATGCTCTGGCTGACGGCGGTGTGAAAATGGGGCTTCCCAGACGCCTGGCAGTCCGCCTCGGGGCTCAGGCCCTCCTGGTCAGTGCTTTGAGATGCTGGTGGGAGCTGTTCCTTGCTAAACACAAACTGGGGACACCTGAGAGGGGATCCCCGTTAGCAGGTGTTTGCAGGTAGGTGTCCTACTGCCACTGGCTCCTCTTTCTTGTCACAGGGGGCAGCCAAGATGCTACTTGCCTCAGAACAGCACCCAGGCCAGCTCAAGGACAATGTCTGCTCTCCTGGTGGGGCCACCATCCATGCTTTGCATGTGCTGGAGAGCGGGGGCTTTCGATCCTTGCTTATCAATGCTGTGGAAGCCTCCTGCATCCGTACACGGTAGGGTCTCCTTTCGTCTACTTCTCAGCCACTCATGCCTGGCTTCAAAGGCTTCTTGGCAGTTACTCACTTAGCAGATACCATTGAGCCCCCTCCTGGCCCTGGGCAAGACTTGGAAGGTTCAAGGTTTCTGGGTCACAATGTGCAATGTCTCTAGCTCTTTTTCATTGTCCTGTGAGAAACATATCTATATGTGTCCATAGACCTCCTCAGGTCCTGCAATACAGTTTCATCGTCATAGCCAGGGAGCCAGCCTGGAAAGGTGCCTGGGCAGTGTAAGGGCCTGGCCCAGCACCTTCTTCATGACTTTTCCCAGGTTAAACAAATTAGCTAAGCTGACAGCTTGTTAGCAGCAAGATAGCCTGGTGAAGTGAATAAAACATGTCCAGGGGTTCCTCTGTGGGTATAAAGCAGAGGCAAGGCTAGAAATCGCTGTCCTGGGTTCATGTCTACAGGGTAAACCACTAGCCTTTCCTACCAGTGGGCACCTGCTAGGACAAATTCCTAGAGACATCTGAGTGCAAGTCTGTGAGGCTTGGACATGGGACCTAGCCACCTAAGCCCGTATAGAAAACAAAAGCAGAATCCTGCCACAAGTTGTAGCCAGGGTCACCTGACCCTGACCCTGAGTGGTGTGAGAAGTGGCCATGTAGCTGCACAGGTGGGGATGGGGGTGGCTGGCAGAGGGGATTGTGAGTGCCAGCATAGCACTCCCCATCAAAGCTGCTGCTGGAACTGTGAGTTCTGGGAGGCAGAGGGGCTCAGAGTCAGTGTCTCGTTGCTTTTCTAGGGAGCTGCAGACCATGGCTGATCAGGAAACCATCTCCCCTGCTGCCATAAAGAAGACTGTACTGGACAAGGTGAAGCTGGACTCCTCTGCTGGGGCCTCTCTGTCTTCTGGCCATGTTAAGCCACTGTCCTGAATCCTGGTCCCAGCAAGCAAGGAATGATTCGTCTGCTGGCCTTCCTCCTGTTCCCTATTTTCTTTTCCTTTCTTTCCCTTTCCTTTCCAGCAGGGTTTTGCAGTGTAGTCCTGGTTAGCTCTGAACTATTCATTCCTCACTCTAGTTTCCCAAGTGCTGGGATTATGGATGAGGGTTAGCATGCCAGGCTCCTTTTATCTTCTAAGATAGTGACTTGATGTTGCTCAGACAAGACTTGAACTTACAGACTGAGGGCATACTCTGATTTCAACTCCTGTAAGTACACAACACCTGAGTGACTCAGTTCTTCTCTTCTTGCTTGAAGCTTCTGTCCTGGTGCTCTCAAACAACACAGAATATCCCCACAGCAGGCCCTTACCACAGCCAGGTCAGGCAGGAAGGGGACATCACTTATAACTGGGGACCTCCATTGATACTCAAGTGCCAGCTCAAAACAGGGTGGGTTCTCAGACCTCCCCCTTTTCAGCTTCCTTTGGAGCTCAGGCCTGTGGGGGTCTTTATTCTCCCTAGTTTCAGGGTCAGCTAGCTGGCTCAGCCATGGCCTCGTCCTTTCTATGATGACCAGCTATCCTGTACCTCCTTCTGGGGACCTGATGCTTTAACAATGATCCCACTAGGCATTTGGGAAAACAACTTCTCAGGTAGTTGACGAAAATCCTGCATGTTCCTTGACTCACAAAATACTGCTGCTTCTCTTCCTATCCTTTCAGTTGAATAAAAAAAAAAAAATTCCCCCAAAGCTCCAATTTACCTATTTGTCACCTATGGAGAAAGCCCTGCCTGTACAGGGGAGTGTTATACTGAGGGAGGAGCCAATAATACAGGTCCTATAAAGCTAGCTGCAGCCAGGCTGAAGGTCCCTCAAAGAACAGAGGGCTACAGAGCCTCAGTGCCTATGCCATAGCTGACCTGCCTGAAGACTGGCACTGTAAGCAGGCCTTGGCACACAGACGTGGTGAGGGGCTCCAACCTCTTTAGTACCTATCCATGTAGCTTGCCAAGGGAGATGTTTTGCTGGCTGATCTAGGCTGTGCAAGGCCAAGTTCTTGGTGAGGAGGAAACCTTTTGAGGGAAGTGTTGGAATTTTTCAGACATAAGGCTATATGACACAGGGAAATCCTCCCTTGAAAAAAAGAAAGAGGCCAGGCAGTGGTGGCGCACGCCTTTAATCCCAGCGCTTGGGAGGCAGAGAGAGGCAGGTGGATTTCTGAGTTTGAGGCCAGCCTGGTCTACAGAGTGAGTTCCAGGACAGCCAGGGCTATATAGAGAGACCCTGTCTCAATAAACAAACAAACAAACAAACGCATGTGTCACCACTACCCAGCCTGTTTGTTAATTTTCTGTTGTTGGTTTTGAGACAAGGTTTCTCTGTGCCCTGGCTGTTCTGGAACTTGCTCTGTAGATCAGGCTGGCTTCAGACTCATAGAGATCCATCTGCCTCTGCTTCCTGAGTGCTGGGATTAAAAGAGGTGTGTGCCACCACACCCAGCATATTTTTTTTTAAAGATTTATGTATTTTTATTTATATGAGTACACTGTAGCTGTCTTTAGACACATACCAGAAGAGTCCATTGGATCCTATTACAGATGGTTGTGAGCTGGGAATTGAACTCAGGACCTCTGGAGGAGCAGTCCAGTCAGTGCTCTTAATTGCTGAGCCATCTCTCCTGCCATATATATGTGTGTGTAAATATATATATTACATATAAATATATGTGTATGTTTATACATTATATATTATGTATTATATTTATATTTAAATATATATTTAAATATATATACATATATTTAAATATTTTTAAACCAGGAGGTGGTGGGGCATGTCTCTAATCCCAATACTCAGGAGGCAGAGGTAGGTGGATCTCTGTGAGTTCAAGGCCAGCCTGGACTACAGAGCAAATTTCAGGATAGCCAGGGCTACACAAAAGAAATCTTGTCTTAAAAAATAATAAAATAGGGCTGGCGAGATGGCTCAGCAGGTAAGAGCACTGCCTGCTCTTCCGAAGGTCCTGAGTTCGGATCCCAGCAACCACATGGTGGCTCACAACCACCTGTAATGAGATCGGACGCCCTCTTCTGGTGCGTCTGAAGACAGCTGCCAGCAGAGGTCCTGAGATCAACAGCAGCCACACACATGATAGCTCACAGCCATCTGTACAGCTACAGTATACTCATACACATAAAATAAATCTTTAAAAAAAAAAATAATAATAAAATAAAAATAAAAAAGTTAAACTGTATGTGTGTGAATGTTTATTCAACTGTGGGTGTGTGGGTGTGTGCGCCGTGTGTCCTTGGAAGCCAGAAAGGGTACTGCATTCCCTGGAACTGGAGTTAGAGATAGTTGTGAACTCCATGTGGGTGCTGGGAATGGAGCTTAGGGCCCCTGAAGGATGAAGGCCGCTGTCCTCTGGGACACTCCAGAAGATGACTCAGGGGTCATCCTAACTGCTAAGCCAACTTTCTAGTTCTGTAATCTTGTTCTTCTCAACATTAAAGTCTACTAATTTATAGTAGACTTTTTTTTTTCTCCTGGGAGAGACAGGGCTTCTCTCTGTAGCCTTGGCTATCCTAAAACTCCCTCTGTAGACCAGGCTGGCCTCAAACTCAGAGACTGACCTGCTTCTACATTCTGACTGCTGGGATTAAAGGAATAAAGGGACGTGCCACTATGCCCAGCCAAAAGTCTACTTTTGCCTTGTTTCCTTGTTTGTCTACTAATTCAAATACTAATCTTGTACAAAACTGTTTAGAATGTCTAGGTACCCTCATTGCAGCATAGTCAAGGTGACACACAGTCAACCTTCATATACCAGCTTTTGAATTAGCAGCAGTAGACCTTACAGAGGCCATGAATGCTCATGTTTCTTCAATTAGAAGTCACAGAGCATGGAGACAGAAGATGGAGTCCCCACCTCAAAAGGCGATCTATACAAGCTGCCTTAGTTAGTTTCTACTGCTGCAACACCACACCATATCCAAGAAGCAAGTAGGGGAGGAGAGGGTTTATTTGGTTTACACTGTCACACTGCTGTTCATCACTGAAGTAAGACAGGACAGGAATTCAGAAGGTAAGATCCTCAGGTTCCTCTGTGTAGCCCTGGCTGTCCTGGAACTCACTCTGTAGACCAGGCTGGCCTCAAACTAAGAAATCCACCTGCCTTCCAAGTGCCGCCACCACCACCGCCCAGCCTACAGCAGGATCTTACTCCTCCCTTTCCAGCTTTCCCTGAACAGTTCAGAACCAAGGGTGGCCAAGACAGTTACGAAGGTCAGAAGACAGAATCCATCTGTGCTAAGAAACAGTGCTAGAGGCATGGGGATCAGGAAGTTTGAGTCACTGCCCAAGAGCTGCTTGTACTGATGCTGTGTGGCAGATAGGTTCTCTGGAAATTCTTGGAGTGCCACTCAGCAAAAAGAGCCTTGTTTGAGAGAATCATACAATGAGCCTAGTAAGTCTTGATGTTCTAAGACCCAGCTTCTTTCTTCCTCACTATTCCCAGGTGTCCCGCTCCTGTCTGGAGAGCCAGTCGAGGGTTCTTGAGTAGTCTTATGTGGTGAGGCACGCCTGTCCTTCACCAATGATCCACACATGCTTCAGGGGCTTGTTTCAGTACGGACTCCACTTTCCTTTAGCGTTCCCTCCGTGAATATAAGCACACTACTTTGCCTTGGGGGACTTCATCTGTCCTAAGGAAGACTCTGGAGCCTGAGTCATCCCCTGGAATGACCCAGCTTCAGTGTTAACCCCAGAGCCCAGCCACACCACACCACAGCCCCATCATCTCCAGGACAGTCCATCTTCTGATTATTTCTTCTAGCCTCTCGTGGCCCTGGGTGTGTGCACTCTCAAACTTTGCCACAAGACTAGGTTCCTATGACTTTTGAATAAGGAGTGGGGAGTGAGACCCTCCCGAAAGTGGAAAACCTTAGTAAAGAAGACTCACAGATTATCTCTCTAATGTGTGAATGAAAGCCAGACTCAATGCAGTGAGGACTAGGGTGTAAGGTGTAGGTGTAGTTGTGTTTTGCTGCTTTGTGAGTTCTTTCTTCAACCCTTCTCCACCTCTTAACACCAGGTAAGAGAGAAAAAACAGATAGGAAAGAGATCCCTGAATAAAGTCAGGGGTCAGAAAGAGGGCGGCATCATAATTAGACTACTTCCTGCTGACTTAGGGTGTCAAGGTCAGCTTTGATCTTCACTATCAGGATATCTAATTTCTTCTTGTCTCTTCTTTGCGCACAACTACTTAACCAACCGAGACCAACAACAACCCACCTCTGGGGAGCCTTAGCATTTATATAACCTCTGAAAAAGTCCCCAGAATTCCAAACATCACACAATCACAGAAATTATCTGTAGTTGTCGAAATCATGCCCCACTAGAGCATTAGTCAAGTCATAATCAGCCACTGTGGACAATCTGAAGCATCCCCATATCCCACACCTGGGATTAAAATGCAAACACATTCCTGTAATATTTCTGTGGTTTTCAAAGAAACCAAAACTCCAAAACTGCCAGGCAGTGATAGTATACGCTTTAATCCTAGCAGAGGCAGAGGCAGGTGGATTTCTGAGTTTGAGGCCAGCCTGGTCTACAGAGTGAGTTCCAGGACAGCCAGGGCCACACAGGGAAATCTAGCCTCAAAAACAAAAACAAAAACAAAAACAAAAATAAAAACCAAACCAAATCAAACCAAACCAAAAAGTGAAACCCCAAAACTGTCACTATGGGGGTGGGGGTGTGCCATGCACACTTTGCGTGACGGCGATATTTGAGGTGTAAACTTCAAAGAAAGTCAGTCTCCTGCCTCCGCATTGTCACCTGGCACCCCAAACTCAGAGGTAGCCCAGATATGTCCTCGTACTTGTGTGCTAGGGGCCCACCAAGACATCATTTCTTAACAGCTAGAAAAAAGAAAATTCGGACATTGCTCTCTGACCTTCATTCTGTTGGACAAGAACATTCTGACCAATGTTCCAACGTCCTAGTCAAACCCTGGCTTGGAATGTTAAGCCATCCTAACTAATTGCCTCCAGCATTGTGGGTAGGGCATTAAAGCTTACAGAAAGAGAGACAACATAGAGTATTGAGCAGCAGGCAGTCTGCATTCAGCATTCGGACTCACTCGCACTCGGACTAGAACCAAAACTTAGGTGGACTAGGGCTTAGATTCATGTAGTCCGTAGCCCCTGGGGGCCCGGAGCGCTTAGGCAGTGTGTGTGTGTGTGTGTGTGTGTGTGTGTGTGTGTGTGCAGCACCAATCGAGATTCAAGAGATTGAGCATTCAAGATTCGCGCATTCAAAATTGAAGATTCGAGCATTCAGCATTGAAGATTCGAGGAGGCCTGAGTGTGCTTAGAGCACAGGGGTGCTGCACCAGTCCAGAGGAGATGGCTGCTGTTTTAGACCTAGTGTGTTTTAGGTGGCCTCAGATGTACCTAGACTACTGAGCTGCCAGATTTTTCATTTCTCTTTTGCTACGATTGTAAAAGCCTCATGTCATTTTTGAGAAATACACTCTCAGACCTTACACCACTCATGTCTAGTCTGTTTGTCAAAGCCGAATCCTGTGCACACCTGGCCAGAACGCATCGTCTCGAGGAACAAGGGACCCCGTAAGAAACCCCAGTCTGTGGCAGGGGTGGGGTGGGAGAGTGT
>NW_022196911.1:117188092-117215958 GCF_008632895.1 Mastomys coucha | reverse complement strand
GGGGTGGGGGTGGGGTAGGGGAGTGTGGAAGGAGGTGTTGGAACATCAGTTGGAATCAGTCTAGCAATGGCTACCCTTTAGTAGGCTAGCCAGGACTCCCGGCTGCTGCTTCCTGATGATACCTAAGCAGGTGGCAGGAACAAGGAAGAACATGTGGAAGGATAAGTCCAGGTGTGAAGCGAATGTCCTGCCAGGTCACCACAGTTGGTGACTGTCTCCATAGCCCAATGCTATACTCACCCTTCCAGCCCCTCTTAGCGGGGTGCAGGAAGTGGTCCTCCCTTGGACCAGTACGGAGTGATGAAGATACAGAACACATGGATGCATCAGGCCTCTGACCTAATATCTGCTGGGGTGTACGTGTTGAGGATTAGGCTGTGGTCTAGTGATTGAGCATTTGCCTCACATGTGTAAGACTCTGGGTTAGATCCCTAACACTGGAGGGAGAGGGGAGGGATGGGGGATGGTGGGAGAGGTTGAGGGCTTGCCAGTCACGATGCATGCCTGTGAAACTGACCCGCAGTTTCACGAACCAGGAACAAAAGGACACCGGAGCCAAGTTGAGGGTTTCCAATCAAGGCTCTCTTTTACTTGGGGGTTTCAGCAATTATATACAAGAGAACATACTGAATCTCTGGCTACAACGACATTTGAATACCATAAGGAATTAGGGAGGAGTCAGGAAAAGTCCGAGCAAATTCTAGGAGGATGTCAAAGGGAAACTGGCTGCAGGGCTAAAGGTGTAAACTCAGGGCGTCTAGCGGGTCTCAGCTCCAGGGAATGGCTGGAGGCGCAGTCCACAGTGGGGGAGGAGGTCAACAGCAGACGTCTTCAGGCTGTATGCATGCCAGCCAGCAGGCGCTTCTCAGTGTAGCCCTGGCTGTCCTGGAACTGGATTTTATAGACCATGTTGGCCTTGAACTCAGAGACCCACCTGCCTCTGCCTCCAGCAGACTGGGATTAAAGGCTAACGCGTCCAGATACTCTTGACTGCAAGGCTTTGCAGCTAGTCTGGGCAATTAAAAAAAATAATAATAACATGGAGAACATGGGAGCTCACAGCTATCGTCCCAGCATTTGGGAGGCTGAAGCAGGAGGGTTGCTGCTGACCTACAGAGCCTACAGACTAAGACCCTACCTCACAAGTAGAAGAAGAACACAGAGAGGGAGGACAAAGGTAAGTAACAGAAACCCACAGGGCATGTGTTGGGGGGTGGGGCGGTTATTGCTGTGAAGAGACACCATGGCCTCAGCAACTCTTCTAAAGGAAACCGTCTCACTGGGTCTGGCTTACCCTTTCAGAGGCTCAGTTCATTATTGTCATGGAGAGAAGCAAGGCAGCATGGGGGCAGACAGGCTTAGAGTTCTGCATTCTGATCCAAGGCTGCAGGAAACTGGAAGCCACACACTGGGCATAGCTTGAGTATATAAGACCCCAAAGCCTGTCCCACAGAGACACTTCTTCCAACAAGACCACACCTCCTAATAGTGCCACTCCCTATGGGCCAAGCATTTAAACACATGAGTTTATGTGTGCCATTTCTATTCAAATCACAAAGCATAAGGAGTAATTCTCTGTAGTCTGAAACCCTGGCAACAGCCTGTGAGAAGTAAAGACCCCCACCCTACACACTCCCCAAAGAAATACAATATAAAGAACTACTTTTTGAGGCTGGGTGTGGTGGCACAGGCCTTTAATCCCAGCACTTGAGAGGCAGAGGCAGGCGGGTCTCTGACAGTTTGAGGCCAGCCTGGTCTAAACCTTGTCTCAGGAAACCAAATTTCGCTGAGCAGTGGTGGCGCACACCTTTAATCCCAGCACTTGGGACACAGAGGCAGGCGGATTTCTGAGTTCGAGGATAGCCAGGGCTATACAGAGAAACCCTGTCTCAAAAAAAAAAAACAAAAGAAAACAAACAAACAAAAAACCAAGAAACGAAGTTTACCGTAATGAATTACAAAGGACACACAGAGGCCCGCCTCCAGCCTGCTTACCCCCTTTTCCTTGTCACTTATCTTACAGAATGAGTCATCTTTTCTCGATTCCAGAAGACCACATAGAAAGTTCAGAACCTCGAAATGAAAACCTGACCCCTCCTACTTTCCTTCTTTTACTTTTTCAACAGCAGCGGGAAGTCTTCTTACAGAAAAAATAGCAGCATAATGCACCCAAAGTAGTTTTAAATGCGGCAGAAAAGGGTTGGGAAAAGTACACAACTCTTCCAGGGTATGCACACTATCCAAAGAGATGGTCCACGGCTGCAGGTGAGCCCCTAGCACCCTCTCGAGATTAGTCACCAGTGAGCGTCCTCCAAGCCCTCGTGTCATCTTGGATATTTTGGGGATCTGAGCTGGGGTCGGGGCTGTACCCCTCGGCAGTGGCGTCCTTTTCAGCCCGTAGACCCATTTAGAATGAGGACACCGCAGCAGCACGGGGTAAGGAGTTAAACCACTGTATCACATCTGCAAAACAGCAAATGGGTTCCCACGTGGTGACGCTCGTCTGTGATTCCCGCTTTCAGGGGGCCGAGGCAGGGGCATCTCAGGGAATTAAAAGCCAGTCTGCTCGCTGTACAGAGAAACTCTGCACCCAAGTGAAGAAAATCAAACAAACCCGAAAATACCCACTCAGGTTCTGTTCCAAAGACCTCAGTCTGAGTTGGAGATCTGGAGGGAGCCAGATGCACCCGAGTTGGGGACCCGAAACAGACACCAGCCCCGAGAAACTGACTCGGCAGGAGCCTGCCCAGCCCGGCGAGCGCGGGGACTACTCCCGCGAGACGTTGCCAGGGCGCGGCGGGCGTTGCCAGGGGCGACGGCGCGGGGGTGCGCAGGCGTGATGGGGGCGCGCTCGCCTTGCTGCCGCCTCGCCTTTCCCTTTAAGCTTAGGCCAGCCGCGTCGCCGCTTCATGAATGGAACCCACGTGACCAAACATCATGTGACGTCTGAGGAGCGGCGGCGGCGGCGGCGGATTCTGAGCCCGGTCCGGCCCGGCCTTCCTAGCGCGCTCGGCCCGGCCCGCGCAAGCGGCCAGTCCTCCTAAGCCCCCGGCCCGTACCCTTCGCGCCCGCCCCAGCCCCGCGCAGCCCCGGAGCGCGCGCGCGCGGCCCCGCCCCAGCCCCGCCTCGGCCCGCCCGGGCCCGCAGTGTGGTGAGTGCGCGGGGCTGGGGCAGGCGGGCGGGCGGCGGGGCCTGGCCTCCGGGTTGCGGCGCCCCCTACGGCGGCGTGTGCCTCGGTTTCCCCGCCAGTCGAAAGCCGGCCGTTCGCCGGTGCCACCCCAGAGCCGGTGTACCGGGCGACGGCGAGGCTGGGGACGGGCGTGCGCGCGGCGGCGGACCTCGGGTGCCCTGCGGGGGGCGCGATTTAAGGGCGAGGTGCGCGCGTCTGCCTGGGTCAGCGGGGTGGCCGCACCGGGCTGCTGACTCATCAGGTGTCCGTCGGCTTCCGCGCGGGCGGGGTCGCGCGCGGGCCCACGGGGGAGGCGGCGGGGAGACCCTGCTGCGCGGCTGGGGCTCGCCACGCGCGTGCGAGCCCAGCGGAGACGTGCTGAGTCATCAGCATGAGGTCACTCGGTGCTCCTGCTGACGCTGGGCCAGGGCGGGGGGCCCGGGCTAGCTCTCCGTCCGTCTAGTCGGGAGGCAGGGCTAGCTAGATCCCGGCGGTGAAGGTCGGGCCAGGATCCGGGGTCGTGTTTAAGTTTGACGGACCTGTGAGTTGGAGGCAAAAGCCCCGAAGGAGGCGTTACAGGGGCGCGCCGCAGGTTTCTCCCGGGGTGGAAGGTAAAGCCCCAGGCTTGCGCATCCTTCCCAGGCTCTTGGGCTCCTGGCCCGGGTCCCACAACTGGGGCAGTTCCCCAAACTGGGAGACCGATCGGTGTACGCTGAGGGGAGGAGCTTAGGTGGGCCGAGCCAGCTCGTCTGGGAAGCAGGCTTCTCTCTGAGTGACCCTGAATGGCCAGGCTGCGTCGGACCTGGATGGAGAAGACCGGGAGGCAGGGGAGAAGGGTGTGTGGCTGGGGCAGCTCCAACCAGCTAAAGCGAGCAAAGGATGGATCTAGGCAGCTGGTGGGAGTTTTGAGGTGCAACCATGGAGTGGAAGATGTAGTTCTGTTTATCCCAATGTTACTCCTTTCCGAAGAGTTTGGGGTCCCACTGTTGCCTGACGTGACCAAAAAGTGTGTTTCCCCGTTGGGTGCCTGGAGACTCTTGGGAAGTGACAGCTTTGTGGGGTGTGGCTGAGTGGCTGTTTACTGACTTATCTGTTATGAAGGTTCTAGAACTCTATTCTGTATTGCTTTTGTGCTGAGGGATGTCCCCTCAACACTCAGCGCACTGAGCCCTGAGGCTGCTTGTAGGTGCAGTGGTTTCATTTGGGATGGAACTTTATGCCCTATGAAACTTCAAGGTCCCAGAAAAGTGTTAAACTCTGGAGGCACTATGCTTCAGTGAACTGCACGTTCTGAGTTCCTTTCAAATAATGTCAGCACCTGAAGGAGGGAAGACCTAAGTTAGAGTCTCCTGCATTGAGGTTTATAGGCAAGGTTGAGCAAAGAAGGGTCAGTATCTTGCTTGAGACTAATGTCCAGATTGTCCAGTGTGAGAGGACAGAGGTGCCCAAACCTTCGGTCAGCCTGAATGGGTGGTCCAGAGTCCCTTGGTGCCTTGAGACTGTCCATAGCTGTGAGTTGGACAGCTGAGTTGGGGGGCAGCAGGTTGAGATCAGCTTCTCTGAGCTTCTTCCTCAGGCTCTGGAGAGCTCTCTGAACTGTATGTTTCCCTCAGCACAGCTGTCCCCTAAAACTGTCTGCCTAGTCACTGTGTATCCCTAGGTTTGCAGAAGCCAGGCAGGTAGCTAGAGGCATTGGCTTTCCTGAGACCTGCCCTTCCCCCTTAAGCATACATGAGCATATTCATGCTCGTTCCTGTGCACACACACACCTTTGATCAGGAGGCAATTGGCTGCACTTGTGCTGAGTTCAGGCCTTTGGTGGAGGGTAAAATCTGTTGAGGAGGCATTTTTCAGCTCCCAGCTGCCACACGCTGCACTTTTCTGTGCGATCTCAGGAAGTCACCGTTTTGAGCTCAGCAGTCTGTAAGGGAAGCTCTTGCTAGGGCTGTCCCTCTCACCTCGACTTAACGCTCCTATGTGAGTAAAAGGCCAACTTGTAAGAAAAACAGATGCCCTCAGACCTCTAGATCTGAGTTCTGCCTTTCTCTTTGACCTAGCAGGACTGTTGCCTCTGAAAATGCTCGTAATCTAGTCCTGTAGAAGTGTCTCTGGTTTGCGTGCTCAGTGTTTGCGTGTAGCCACACCTCCTGTTCAAGGCTAAGAGCAGTAGGGTACAGCTGATGATGCTCATGCTTTAGTTCTTTTGAGAAGATGGACCAACTCCCCACACAGCACTGTTTTTTGCCTCAAGTGCTCAACAGCCTTCAGGCTCCCAAAAGAGACCTGCAACCTCACCTGCAGGTTCTTCCTCATTTCCCTGCATCTAACCTGGAAAGGAGGGGATGTACCCGTGGGACTGGTGGGTGTTGGGCTAAGTGGGGATTCCCAGCCTAGGTATACAAAAATGCCCTTGGCAAGGCTTTAGAAAGCTGAAAATGAGATTGAGCCCAGAGGGGTGGCTTACTGTAGGAGGTAGCTGGTTTGCTTTTGTTCCCTGGTCCTGTGGTCACTGACCCTAGGCAGAGAGCCAGAGACCAGTCAGTGACCCAAAGGGGCTGGCTCTTGCCTGCTTCCAGCTAACAGTGCTCTTCCTCTGCTAATTATGGGAGCCCTTGTGAAACACCCTGTGTCGGGTGGGGCAAGAGTACAGGATGCTGCAACCAAGCCACAGAATGGTTACCCCATCTGTAAAGGAGATGGATGGGGAGGACTGGAGGGGCCTTGGCTCAGCTCCTCCCAGCCGGATTGCCTGCTACCTGGAAGGTGAGAGGATTCCCAGTCAGCCAGTTAGAACAAACCTGGTCCCCTGCCAGAATGAGGTAGGAAGCAACCTCCCAGGTCCTGGAGGGAGAAAGGGCATTCTTTTGTCCTGGGCCAGCTCAGGGAACATATATGGGAAGTAGGACCTTGGAATACAGGGTCCCTGACTGACCCTTGCTTGCTACTGGTCCCAGTAGTGGGTCTCTTGGGGAGCTGCTGGCTGGCCAAAGGAACAGGAGAACAGCTCAGGAAGGGAGGGAGGCGATACGCTGAGTCAGCATGACTCGCCAGGAACAGGGCGCTCTGGGGCAGCACTGGGGTTATTTTTAAAGCTCAGCTTCCTTCTAGGCTTGCCCCTCCTGCAGCCCAGACCTTCTAATCTCTCTCTGCTCCCTTTGTCTTCTGCCTTCACACCGCTGCTTCTGCTGCTGCTGCTGCTTCTCCGATCTCCCACCTGTCTCTCTAGGGAAAGGGCCTTCTGTATAGCAGCCAAGCTCAGGTCAGGTGAGGGGCAAGGCTCTGTGGGCTGAGCACCAGGCAGCAAGCTTCTGTTAGGGTGGAAAAGAGTCTCAGGGTCCTGACCTCTGCTCTGTGTCTTGCAGAGTGCCTGCTCACTGTGTCCCCCGGGTTATGACGACCCCCAATAAAGGAAACAAGGCCTTAAAGGTGAGTGGAGAGGCTGGGCTTGGGGTGTGTCGGGCTGGGCATGCCTACTCTGCTGTGACCTTGTGTGCTGTGGCATTCCAGGTGAAGAGGGAGCCAGGCGAGAATGGCACCAGCTTGACCGATGAGGAGCTGGTAACCATGTCGGTGCGAGAGTTGAACCAGCACCTTCGAGGCCTATCCAAGGAAGAGATTATCCAGCTGAAACAGCGCCGACGCACACTCAAGAACCGTGGCTACGCAGCCAGCTGTCGAGTGAAGAGGGTGACACAGAAGGAGGAGCTGGAGAAGCAGAAGGCGGAGCTACAGCAGGAGGTGGAGAAGCTGGCCTCTGAAAATGCCAGTATGAAGCTGGAGCTTGATGCCCTGCGCTCCAAGTATGAGGCCCTGCAGAACTTTGCCAGGACCGTGGCCCGCAGCCCCGTGGCCCCGGCTCGGGGTCCCCTTGCTGCTGGCCTGGGGCCCCTGGTTCCTGGCAAGGTGGCTGCCACCAGCGTCATCACAATAGTAAAGTCCAAGACGGATGCTCGGTCATAGGGACACGTGCAGTTGCCAGGCAGGTCTTTGAGGGGCCACTAGGTGCGTGGCAAAGTTGGCAGCCCTGTCCTCTTCCTTTCTTTCCCCTTCCTTTCTCCTCTCCCTTCCCTCTTTCCTTCCCTGCAAAGCACAACCTGCACCCAGGGGCACCGGGCTGAGCCCCTTGATCATCTTTGTTGTCACGCCTGTGTTTTGTACGTTGGGATCGGTCAGTTCAACAGTGATGTTGGGTTGCCCCTAACCCCTTTGTACCAAGGCCATGCAGGCTAGGAGTCCAGAGTGGGCGCTGTGGGAATGGACGAGAGTGCACATGGGCAAGTGTACTGGGCTTGGGTCTGCCCTTGTCTCCCTGGTGGTCTGCAGTGGGACTTGAGTGCTTTCATTTCAGATGTCCAGTGGGCCTCTCATCTTGATCCAGAAGGAAGAGATGGGCTCTGCCCTGAAAAGTGGTTGTGTCTTGAAGCCCTTGGATGGATAGGCCACCAGCCTGGGCACTGGGGCAGGAACCATGGTGCTGGAGCCTGGCACAGTGCACCGGATAAGACCAAATCGCTGGTTATGAGTGTGGGTGGAAGGTGTGTCAGTGTGTCCTGCGATGGGTCCGGTGTCACTGTTTACATGACCTGTTTGTGTGGTTATATAGCCCTTTATTTAAAAGAGAAGTTCCTTTTACGGAGTTATTAAATTATATGTTTAAGAGCTAAAAAGAAAAAAAAAGCTACAGAGTATTTATAAAATTGTCTTAAAAAACAAAAACAAAAAACATTTGACCGTATAAATGGAAAAGGGAAGAAAGTATAGTAGAAACTTTGCTAGTTTAAAAAAAAAATCCCTTTCTTGTAAACCTGAGGACAGCTCTGTGGCTGTTGGAGTTTAGTTTTTATACACAGAGTTATCAGACATTACTTATAAACTTAGTTTAAAAAAAGAAAAAGAAAAAAAAAAGCCAAGCTGCGAGCCTCCCAGAGGCTGTCCTCTTTGATATCTCTTTTGCAATTGTACCGAAAGTGACTTATCCCTCGCCCTTCCTGCTTCCGTCTTGCCGGTGCCGTGGTGTTGTCCGTGCCTGGTGAGGTTTTGTGCAGCCGTAAAGTGCTGGTGCTTCTGGTGACCTTTGACCTGTGGCTGTCCCTGTGTTTTGTGTGTGTGTGTGTCTGTTTTTTTGGATTTTGTTGTGGTTTTGCTTCTGCTGGCTTGCTGGGCCCAGGTAGAACGTACTCCACTGGACTACAGGAGGCTGCCTGCGTCTCACATTTTGCTGCACTTGTCCATTCCTCTGCCACGTGGTCCCTCTGAGCCTTGGCTTGGCATTGTGGGTATAGGGCTTGGGTTAAGGCAGTGGCAGAGTAAGTGAAATCGGGAGCTGTCAGCTCCCATGCTGCTTCCACATCCACCACCTCTGGCCCTGGGTGGTGACATTGCAGGGACCAAGGTGTCACTGTGGGTGCCCACAGGGCTGTGGCCTACCTGTCCTTGGCCGTCTTCCTTCTGGCCTCAGCTTAGTTCCTATAGGCTTCATTGGGGCCTCAGCTAGGCCGCCCCAGGGGCCTACCTTGTGGGTTGGGAGTCCTGTCACTCATGTGTTTCTGAAACCCCGTTCTGTGGGGTGGTGTTTCCCAGGCAGATTGGTTGGGGGCAACCATTCTTTCCTGTGTCACTGTGAGAGCCTGGAGGCCTCCACCATCGCCAGACAAGGGCTTTGGCCCTAGGGCCAGGTCTGTCCTTCCCCAGTGTCTGCTCTTGGCTCTGGGCCCTTATTCTGCCTCCTTCAGGATCTGCGTCTTCCAGGGATCCGCTGTTCGACTTGGAGGTGCTTCTCTGCAGGTTCCAAGCCTGCCTCCTCACCCCAGCTTTCCAGTGGAGGCTGCCCACCTTCCAGGCTTGGCTCAGGAAGCTTCTCATAAGCGGATACCCATCTGCAAGAGGCTACATCCCTGTGGTCACAGCCTCCTGCTGACATAGCTGATGTCTTCTCTAGGGGCCCTGATCCCTGAAAAGCACAGAAATGTGGTCTGGTGAAAGGAAAGACTGGCCTGACGGGCCTTTACCTCGTAGGCAGCAGGGTTTTCACTCAGTTTGACGCAGAATGCAGGGCTTTGGGAGCAGGACCTTTGCCACCCTGGCATTTCGGTGGGCTGCTTTGGCTCAAGGTGCTCAGACACTCCCATTGATGCCTGAGTCGGATATGAGTGGAAATCTGGACTGTTGATTCTAAGTTACCAGGTGACCTCATCCCCTCCCTTGGTTCTCTAATTGGTCTCCAGATGAGTTAGTTGCTGATGCCGACTGGCAGCAGAGCTGGTATGGATTGTGCCCGTGCCTAGAGGAGGAGAGGGACAGGCTTTCTGAGTTTTTTGGTACTGGCTGGGCAGTTGTGTACTGGCTGAGAATGGCCCTCTGTGCATAGGTCCAGCCTGCAGGGAGGATGGGGAAGAGAAGGCTGGGGCTGGGTGTGTGGTAACAGGAGTAGGTCTTTGCTTCTGAACAGGATAGAGCCATTCTCAAGGCTTTCAGGTTTGCAGCATCTGCTTCTTGAGTCTGGGGAACTTTCCCTGTTGAGCCAGCCCTGCAGCTCCATTCCCTGTCCCTTCCCCTTGATTTCCTGACAGTAAATCCTGTGTCCAGTTGTGACTGTTGCCTGTTTTTCTGATCATTGTTAATTCCGTTTTCCTAATGTGAGGGTGTTGTGTTTGACTTTCTGACACAGCGAATGGAGAGCTTGGGCTGAGGCCAGGTCTCCCAAACTTCTCTGCTGAGTAAACCATAATGTGTGACTTCCCTCCTACCTTGACTTTGCCTGACTCTTTCCTTGGACATGGACACTCAGATTTCATAGAAAGCCCACAGGAGATGGTTCAGTTTCCTCTGTAGAGTATGGTCCCAGAGAGTCCTCCCTTCCATTGTGTCCAGCTGCTAATCTGGGTGTGGGACCATCCATGCAGGGTGTCCATGGCAATACTGAGTTAGTTATACAGGGATCACTACCATCGGCAGGCTTCCCAACAGGCTGTTCTCAGTCCATCTTTCAGGTCTGTGTGTACTCTGTTAGCAGCAGCCTTGGTGTTCAAGGCCAGGGTTTGCAGTTTTTGTAAGTTACAGCCCACTTGGAGATGGTGAGGCCAGTTCCCTGCTGCCTCCCTCTCTGGTGTGGCCACTTGGCCACAGCTCCCATCCACAGCTGGGATGTCTGAGCCACAGCCTGCTACACTGTTTCCGCTCTGGGATCTTCTGAGTTACT
This sequence comes from Mastomys coucha, assembly GCF_008632895.1. Taxonomy (NCBI): domain Eukaryota; kingdom Metazoa; phylum Chordata; class Mammalia; order Rodentia; family Muridae; genus Mastomys; species Mastomys coucha. Next base: position 117,205,591 of record NW_022196911.1, on the reverse strand, counting down.
TTTTTAGGCTGTGGTTTGGTGAAAGGAACCAACACATTAACGACTCCCCCCCCCCCCCCCCCCCCCCCCCCCCAGAAGCCACTGAATAATTCTTGGCATGTTTTCTCAGTGCCATTGGCTGCCTGGTTTGGGAGCAGTTGTGGAGAAGAGGACAGAATCAGTACAACACAGTCATGGGTATGCCGAGCTGCTCACAGCTCAGCCTGTTTCTGGCATGTGTCCTGGGTCTGTGCTATACCTGCTGGGCCAACTGCACACATATGTACCCTGCCCCTGGAGCAACAGCAGTAATGGCACAGGTGTTTCTGGAAGTGTGAGGTAGAGTGTTTTAGGAAGTGTCCCTGATAGATTTCCTTGTTCTCTATGGCCCCAGTTGGGGTTTTGCCCCCTCCAGCAACTTTATGCCCCAACTCCACTTTTCCTCCCATTCTCTGTCTGCTTGTCTCTGAAGCCTTTAACCAAATGGGAATGGGTACAGAAAGCCTTCTCCTGGCAACTTAGGGCAACAGGACAAGGGCTATTGTGTGTCCAGCTCTGTTGGTCTCCTGGTGCTGAGAGGTGTGTCCAAGCAGAGTTGATCAGCCCCTGCCTGCCCTGCAGGGCTGAAGCCAGGGGGAGGTTAGTAGAGAGTACCCTAAATGGGGTGAGGGTCCTTAAACATCCAAGTGAGGAGGGGCTGTAGTGTGGCTGCAAGGTGAGACCCTGTCTCCTGCACCTGGGTAGGGCCATCGGGGATCTGGCTGCAAGGTGAGGCCTGGACTTCCGCATCAGTGGAGAGCATCAGTCACCTGGCCTCAGCAGGCAACAGCCTTGGTGCCCACCCGTGCCCTGCGCAGTATTTATTGCTAAATTATTGTCCAGGAGGGGCGGCACTGGGCCTGGCCCCCCGGGTATTTATTGCTGTACATAGTGTATGTTTGTGATATATAAGGTTTTCTTTATTTTGTATATGATCAATAAACGCCTTTTAAAGAGATCTGGTGGTATTTCTTTGAAACCCTAAGGAGCAAGGGAGAGCCCGGGTGGGAAGGGCGAGCCGGAAGGGGTGGGAAGGCCGGGCCGCGCGCATGCGTCTCTGTAGGTGCCGGATGAGGCGGAAGCGGAAGCCGGAAGCGCAGTCAAAGGAGCGATGGCAGCCGGTGGCGGTCTGAGCCGCTCGGAGCGCAAGGCGGCTGAGCGGGTCCGGAGGCTGCGGGAGGAGCAGCAGCGGGAGCGCCTCCGCCAGGTAAGCCACGGCCCTGGCCGCGCTCGCGCCGCCGCGCGCTCGCGCTCACCTCCTGCTCGCCCGTAGGTGTCACGCATCCTGAGGAAGGCGGCTGCAGAGCGCAGCGCGGAGGAGGGCCGGCTCTTGGCCGAGAGCGAGGATCTAGTGACCGAGCTGCAGGGTCGGAGCCGGCGGCGTGAGGGCCTCAAGCGCCGCCAGGAGGAGGCGAGTGGCGGGCAGCGGGTGCTGGGCTGTGGGCTGTAGGCGGCGGGCTGCGGCCCAAATAACCAGCTCTGGCCCCGGTCAGGTGTGCGATGACCCAGAGGAGTTGCGGAGGAAGGTCCGCGAACTGGCCGGAGCTGTCCGAAGTGCCAGACACTTGGTTGTCTACACGGGCGCTGGAATCAGCACTGTAAGTGAGGGACTGCGCGTTGCTTCAGGTGTGGGGCGCCCCCTTCTGGGACACAAACTTGGGCTGTACGGTGCTGGAGTTCAAATGCTCGCTCACCTTTGCAGTAACTTCAAGGTGTCCTTTCTTGGAGACCCGAACACAGTTCTAGGTTTAAGATTTAACTAAGGCAAAGCGGCAGTGGTGGCACATGCCTTTAATCCCAGCTCTTGGGAGGCAAGGGGATCTTTGTAAGTTCAAGACCAGCCTGGTCTGCATAGGGAGTTCCAGGTCAGCCAGGGCTAAAGAATAAGTCAATCAATAAATAATAATTTAGCTAAGTCAGAGAGTTTAAGAATGCTTAGTTTATGACCACTGGTAAGACAGGGAACAACAGTAGGGCATAGAATGCTTAGTTTATGACCACCGGTCGAACAGGGAACAACCAGCTGCCTGGTAATGCCTCCTCCCTTAAAGTGGAGACAGATTGATTGGTCCACAGATGATGTGGACAAACTGGAGCCCTAGACTTTCTCCTGAGTCTGTACTCCTTGAAGAAAGATAAATGGAAAACCAGTGTCCAGTCCCAAATCTCTAATCTCAGGACTCAGAAGGGGGAACCTGGTAGAGGAGGAAGATCAAGACCAAAATCAGCCTGGCTCAAAGCTTGACCCTGTCTCAAAAAAAAAAAAAAAAAAAAATCACGCATACACAGACAGAGTCATAGTACAGCAGGTACATTCGAGATATCCTGTACTCTTGACTCTGTGAGCTTTCCTGGAAAAGCTGAGGGATGACTAGCTTTGAACTTGAATATTTGACCCCAGGTGAACTCAAGACAGTTTCTATTATGAAGAAGCCCTAAGGTGGTCTGGAGAGACAGCTCAGTGGGTAGCGAGCTTGCTATGCAAGCTTGAGGACCTGAGTTTGGACTCTCAGAATCCATATGAAGAAGCTAAGCAGTGCCACACTCTATAAGCCCCAGAACTGGGAAGACAAGCTGAGAAGCTCCTCTGAAGCCTGCTGGCTAGGCAGCCTAGCCAGATCCATGAGCTCCAGGCACAGTGAGAGACTTAACAACTACAACAAAAAAGGTGGGGGTGGGGTGGGTAGTGAGAAGGCTCACTGAATACTTAGGCACTTGCTACCAAGCCTGGTGCCAGAGTCGGATCCTCAGAGCTCACGCAACAGGAGTGAACGGTCTTCTGACTTCTACTTGTGTATCATGACCCTTGCACGACATCCCTTTCCACAAATGTGTTAAGAGAAAAAAAAAATTAAGGTGGACAGTGAGCTTCACATACCGACATACGTAACATGCACCTCTCCACACGTGTGCACACATGCAAACACATATACAAACACATACACAGACAAAAGAAGACCTTTGTTACAAAGGTAGCAGCCTACAGTCATAAGCACACAGGTACAGTGCAAAACCAATGACAGGGTTAGACTGGAAATCCTTAGGGCTGGGAAGTCCTTGTGTGTTCTTGCTGCCGTAGCTGCATCGAGACATAAGCATTTGGGGCCCAACCCTTCATAGTCACGTGGTGATCCAGTTACGACTTTACAGCAGTAACTCTACAAACCTGATGGCACCTAAATACCGCTTGCAGCTCTTAAATGCGGTCTAAGAACTGTTTGAGGTTCCTCAGAGTACTGGGGTTAGCTGCCTGGCCTGTACTCCTCTGACCTTAAGCAGTGATGTACACAGGGCTTCTCCAGCCAGGATCCAAAGATGCCTGGCTTCCAGACGGCTTTCTTTTCTGTTTTTACTGTCATTGTTTGCTTCTCGTGGAAAGTTACTTAACACTTACCTGTCTGTAGAGGTTTTATGTTAATTTGGAATAAAAACCTCAGAGCTGCAGGATATAAGTGGGTGGACAGAGAGCTTCCTCCTGAAGCTTACTATTTTCTAAACATGACCCGAACTCTAAAATATGTTCCTTTGGACACTGATGAGCCTAACCAATTTTCCCCTTCTGTGTTCAAGACAGATGTGGATTCAGCTGTTCACTGCTAAGTAATGGTGTTCCTGAAGTAGGGTGGGGTTCTCTGGTATGTGGAAGGGTGAGCTGGCCAGACAGGACAAGAAAGTCATTTGGATGGAGGGAAAGACCCATACTGGGGTACATCCCACTTGGAAGTCAGACAGGTCAGCGGTGGACAGGACAGACACTGACTTATAGGCATGTCCTCTATGGGAGTCAGACAGGTCAGCAGTGGACGGGACAGACACTAACTCATAGGCATGTCCTCTATGGGGACACGCCCACCATTCTGCAGTGCCTGTGGTATCTTTTTTGTCCTAATGTGCAGGCAGCTTCTATCCCAGACTACCGGGGTCCTAATGGAGTATGGACACTGCTTCAGAAAGGAAGACCTGTGAGGTGAGCATGTCAGAGCTTTCTCCATGGTTAGGGAAGAGCTGTGTCTGCCTGGCAGCTCTTTCACCTCTGTTCCCTCGAATCCTACAGTGCTGCTGATCTAAGCGAAGCGGAGCCTACCCTCACCCACATGAGCATCACCCGTTTGCATGAGCAAAAGCTGGTAAGAAAGCTGGTGGTAGTGGCGCACGCCTTCACTCCTAGTGCTTGGGAGGCAGAGGCAGAGGGAAATCTCTTTTGAGTTCATGGACATCCTGGTCAAGGGTGAGTTCCAGGACAGCCAGGGCTACACAGAGAAATTCTTGTCTTGGAAGAACAAAAACAAAAGAACAAACAAAAATCCCAAAAAGCTGGAAAGAACCCAGAGCTATATCTCAGTGCCCAGGTGGGAAGCCATCCTACCTCCTAGTCAACCCGGGGATGAAGAGTCCAGCAGCTCAGACTCCTGTATGCTCTCTGCTCTGCATTCTCTGAGGCAAGGAGAGAAGCTCCCGCATTCAGCTTCCCAGTCAGGGTCTTTAGACAGCAGCCTAGCTTCAGAGGAGGCTTGTCAGAAACCTCCAGAGATCTGCTGAACAAGCAAGGAAGCAGATATGCCCGGGCTCTGGGGGTCAGGGGGCAGGGGAGGAAAGGGATGTGAAAGAGGATAGATGATCCAAGAAGCTATTGATCCAAGGTGGGCGTGTCACCCTGCCTGCCCCATGTGACCAGTGCCCCACACTGCTCCTCAGCTTGCAGGAGCAGTACTGATGCTCACCCTCCTGCTGCCCCAGCACAGCAGGGTTAGTAGAGAGAACATGGCACCTTCTCACCTCAGGGCTCTCCTGGGTTGCAGTTGCCTCCTTGTTTTGAAAACTTTGTCCCTTGTCCAGACTGGGCTCAGAATAATTCCACTGCCGCAGGGCGCGTCCTTGTCCCTTACTAACTGCTACCACATCCTGACTTCCAGGTGCAACATGTGGTGTCTCAGAACTGTGACGGGCTCCACCTGCGGAGTGGGTTGCCACGGACAGCTATCTCGGAGCTCCATGGAAATATGTATATTGAAGTGAGCAGTGCCCAGGGGGGACCCAGGGCCTGGGTGACAGGTAGATGTCAATCACTGTGTCCTCTCTCTTTCTCAGGTCTGCACCTCCTGTATCCCTAACAGAGAGTATGTACGAGTGTTTGATGTGACTGAACGTACCGCCCTTCACCGACACCTGACAGGCCGGACCTGCCACAAGTGTGGGGCTCAGCTTCGGGATACCATTGTGCACTTTGGGGAGAGGGGGACATTAGGGCAGCCTCTGAACTGGGAGGCAGCGACCGCGGCCGCTAGCAAAGCAGACACAATCCTGTGTTTAGGGTCCAGCTTGAAGGTATGTGCTGACAACCCCATGAACTCACTGTGTGTTGAGCATGTTACTAGCCTGCCTCCCCAGAGCTACCAGCCACTAGCAGGCAGTAGATTTGCCTCTTAATCCTCCTCCTCCACTGTGTTGTGTCTATCCACTCGAACAGGTACTAAAGAAGTATCCTCGCCTCTGGTGCATGACAAAGCCCCCAAGCCGTCGGCCCAAACTCTACATTGTGAACTTGCAGGTAACAGTGGGTGCTTAGAGCTTCCCCTTCAGACCTGAGCCTTAGATGGGAAGAGCCAGGGGGATGTACCACTTGTACATCCTGAAAGTCTTGTACAGGTTTAAGTGTGTCCCTGGGGAGGAGTGACCCAGTCTTCGGGGGACAAGTAAAAGGTAGGAAGTCGGCCCTCATCTGCCTTTTTTGTCTTCAGTGGACCCCGAAGGATGACTGGGCTGCCCTGAAGCTTCATGGGAAATGTGATGATGTAATGCAGCTCCTCATGGATGAACTGGGCCTGGAGATCCCTGTCTACAACCGGTGAGTGGGTGCAGCATGGCCCCATTCCTGCCCCTCTATGTGATGGGCCGTGTCTGTCTGCTGTGAGCCTCAGAGGGAGGCTGAGGCAAGGCTCGACCATGTGTGCACACTCTTCCACCCTGACTGGTATGGAGCCTAGAATCTCTGAGGAGAGGGGGATCTGCCAGTGTGCTCTTCAGGATACTCCCCACAGATGATTTGCAGCCTGGGTGGACAGCTGTGAGGGGTGAGGACTGTGCAACTCTGGTCAGACAGAATCTGTGTCTTTGGTTTGGGGATATTTGGGGAAAACTTAAACAAATTGCCTTGATACAGAATTGTGATAATTTAGACTTGGTGTGTATATTGAGTGAAAAGTTTACACTTTCTTTCTCTGTGAATTTTCAGGGTCTTATAGGGGAAATCAATAACTTCTTTTAATCAAAGGGTTCAAGAAATTAAGGATCCCTTCACCTCTGGGCCTGGCAATTCTTGTATGTTATGTTTGTGGTGTTTTGTGACGTGGGCCTCTCCTATGCCGCATTGTTAATGTTGTTGTTGGTTGTTGTTTTTTTTTTCTTTTAACATTAACTTAGCTCATTTTTTAATCAGTGCTTATTTGTATCTTATGTTTATAATATGTGGTTCTACATTTCAATCAGACACATGATTTCTTCATGGTGTAGTCTATAGGCCACACCTCCCCAGTCAACTGGCCTCCCCCTGCCCCCATCCCTGTCATGCAGTCTGGGAAGGGGAAAAGGGTCTGGTCCACCTGCCCCCATCCATACAAGTGAAAGGTGGGGCCCAGAGTTGCTAGCAAGTTATCCTTGGAGGTGGAGCCATCCTGTGGCTAGCACTACCCCTTCCTGTGTGTGCAGCGCCCTCTGACAGTGGGTGAGACATGGAAGAGACTGGCGAGGGCTGCTGCTGGCCTTCGGGCTGCCGCTCAGGAAGACTTTATCCTGCAGCTTGGTGACACTGAGGCTGCTTCTAGCTAAAGCCCAACCAGATTAAGACATAGGGGAAGGGGAGGGATGGCGGGCGGCCTCAGACAGCTTTCCTGGGCCTGGGAGGGTTGTGATTGGAGGGGTTTTCAGACCTGCCTGATGCTGCTCTTCTTTCTGTTAGGTGGCAGGACCCAATCTTTTCCTTGGCGACTCCCCTCCGTGCTGGTGAAGAAGGCAGCCACAGTAGGAAGTCGCTGTGCAGGAGTAGAGAAGAGGCCCCAGCTGGGAATGAGAGTGCCCCCCTTGCCTCAGCGCCCCCCATCCTAGGAGGCTGGTTTGGCAGGGGCTGTGCCAAGCGTGCAAAAAGGAAGAAAGCAGCATAGCCCAGTGTTGACAAAGAACCGTTGGCACTTTGCGGATGGCTTGACCCTTGTTAAGGGGCCCATGTCACCATGAAGGCGAGAGTGCCCCCACCAGATCTAGCGGAAAGAACTCTGAGAGGGTGACACTTCACGGTGACAGTCGTCTTTAGCCATTTGTCCTTGTGGAAAAGCCTCTCTTGCACTGCTGTGATTGCCCCACTATGGGCTTCATCTTCAAGGACACCTCCTTCCTATTCACCCCTGTATAAAGGTGGCAACAAGGCCTTTGTGAGAAAAACTCCAGTCCTTCCCAGGCCTGGCCAGCAGAAGAGTCCACCACTGCCTTACCTCACTCTCCAGGCTAGTCTCAGGGCCTCCCTCTTTCTACTACTTATTACTTAAAAGTGTTCACTTTATAGAAACCTTTTTCTGTATTGGGTATGCGGCGGCACGGGGAGGATCTAAGCCTCCAGTCTGAGCAAATCTTATTAAACATCTCTCTATGGCTTTGGTGTCTCAATGACTATCACATGCACCCCCGAGGTGCCTGCATCTGAGGGCCAACATCGCGGTGCTTTTGAAAGACCCAGTCCCTAGGAATGCTTAAGGCATGGGGCAAGCTGCAAGCAACTTGTGCCAGCCTGCTCCGTTCGCCTGTAGAGAAGTCAAATGCAAAGGCCGGGCCACCTGCAACACAGACCATGCATTGGCCGCCTAAGTTGGGCGGCGGGGTGTGGCCCGGCTAGGGGCGGGGCCCTGGGTAGCGCACGCCAATTGGTTGCACCAAGCGGGTGAGACCCGCGTGAGCGCGCGCAAGCGTCGAGGGCGGGGCGACGGTGCTGTGTGTCGCGGGAGCTGCCAGGACTTGCCGGGGGGCCTCTGGTGCCATGATCCGGAACGGGCACGGGGCTGCCGGCGCTGCTGGGCTGAAGGTTTCCGGGGGACAGCGCACCGTGCGAGTGTGGTGCGATGGATGGTGAGTGGGGCGGCGAGGGGAGGGCGGTCACCTCGGCGTCACGCACCGGCCGTTGGCGGATCCGGAGTCTTCAGAGGCCGCACGAGGCAACCTGGCCTCCGGTCACTTAGGAGTGCAGCGTGCCCGACACGGATGCATCGGACGGTGCACTTCCCGAAAACCGGAAATGCGGCTGTCTGTTCGCCTTGGGCTTTTACCCGGGTTACCAGGTCTGGAAGGCCATGAGCTTCTCTGGCAAATCAGCCCGTGACATCTCTTTAAGAAAGTCCTGGAGCTGTCAACAAGCCGAAGAGATGTTGGCCTTTCTGTAACTTACCATCTTCAGCCCTTCGTCGTGCCTACCCCTTGTGGATGAGAAGGGATGCGGAATGGTCACCAGGGCTCCTCAGGGGATTCAGAGCGGAGTAGGCTAGACTTTGTGCGTTTCTTGAGTGTTTTTGGTTTGTTGCTGAGGATGGGATCCGTAGCCGTGTGTGCTGTATGTACAGGCAAGTGCTCCATCACTGACTTACATCTTCAGCCCCCTTCTGTTCTTTTGCACCCGAGTCACCAGCAATGGCTTTGACTTCGTGTCAGTGGACTATGACCTTGGCCCCGCCACAATATTGGGCCCAGTGCCACAATCCCAGACTCTGACCTTTGATCTTGCCCTGTCTGCCTAGTGGGCACAAGGGCTGTCCCGGAATTTACCCATTATCATTGTCCCACGTCCCACCCGGTGCACTGTGGCACTGATAATACCCCACTAGGGCTCTAGAGGAAGCAAGCAGAACCTGTGGCCCACACTGGCCCATGGCAAAGTATACATACAGGTGGCTCTGGTACACACTGGGACACCCTCAGTGCCCAGCATGTTTCTGGCTTCTGCATAACTTGACCTTGACAAAGTACTTGTGGCCAGACCTAGATTTGAGGATAAAAACTCAGTGCCAGGTGACAGGCATTTGTTCTCTCAGAGAGCTAAGCCAGGCCATGGGGGTGGGGAACTGTCCACTGCGTTAGGGTAGAGCAGAGTATGTTCCCAGCTCAGGGTCCTCTCTTGTTTCCAAGATTGAGTGTGGGTTGTTGATCCAGGAGTACTATTTTTGTTTAGGATGCAGGAGGTTCCATGTTCAAATCCCAGACAAGCTCTTGTATCTTACAGGCTGTGGATGTAGCTCAGCTGGTATTATACTTACCCAGCATGCACAAAGTCCTAATTTGTTTCTAGCACCAAACAGATGGCTTTGGGTGGGGATCCCAGCAGATGGAGTCAGGAGGATCAAGAGTTTAAGGTTCCTGGGTGGTGCTGGCGCACACCTTTAATCCTAGCACTTGGGAAGCAGAGGCAGGTGGATTTCTGAGTTCAAGGACAGCCTGGTCTACAGAGTGAGTTCCAGGACAGCCAGGGCTACACAGAGAAACCCTGTCTCAAACAACAACAATAAAAAAAGAGTTGAAAGTCATTCTTGGCTCCATAGTGAGTTTGAGGCCAGCCTGGGCTACATGAGACCTTATTGTCCAAAAAGAAAAAAAAGCAAAAAAGAACAGAAGCAGCTTGTAATGCCTGTCCATAGCAGGAGGTACCAACAGGGCAAAGGCAGTCTGAGACAGGGGAAATGGTTAAACATTTGTCAGTGAACAGCTGTCTTGGGAGCTCAAGCCAGGGCTTGTGTACCTGAATTTGCCACTCTCACTAGACCTGGCACTTACTCTGGCACTTACTGAGTCCTGCCCTAGGTCCAGTACCTTGGGTATGGATAACTATAAGCCCAACACTCTGGGATCTGGGCTAAGCGAGCCCTGGTGAGGGGTTCTCGAGGAGCAAAGCTGTACCCCACACACGTCCCCCAGTTTCCTGTCACAGTCAACACAGGACCTGACTGCCCTGTCTGTCCTCACAGCTATGACATGGTGCACTATGGTCATTCTAACCAGCTACGCCAGGCACGGGCCATGGGGGACTACCTCATCGTGGGTGTACATACTGACGGTAAGGTGGGGGGCAGCTGTGCCTGAGACTCCAATGGAGTAAGCCTGCAGGGCGGGGTGGGCAGAATGGGTCCTGCATCCTTCCCCAGAGCACATCGGAGACTTGGTGACTCAGAGAGTAACAGCCTGGGCCCAGCTGTAGAGAGCTGTGGTAACACTGGACAGCTGTATTGTCTGTCCCTACCCTGGTTCTTGAAACAGAAGAGACTGATCCCTCTTTTTAGTTAAAGACCATCCTTGTTAACCAGCAGATTCCCTGAGCACACATGCTGGCCAGAGGACAATGCTATTGGCACTGGGTCCTGTGGGCTGATGCTAGATGCACCGCTGCATACCATTGCACACTGTGCAGCCTTGAGATCCAGGCTCCTGAAGACTTGGACATCACTTACCTTGTTTTGTCCTTTTCTCTGTCCCTAGAGGAGATTGCCAAGCATAAGGGGCCCCCAGTGTTTACCCAGGAGGAGAGGTACAAGATGGTACTGGCCATCAAGTGGGTGGATGAGGTGGTGCCCGCTGCTCCCTACGTCACCACACTGGAGACACTGGACAAGCACAACTGTGACTTCTGTGTTCACGGCAGTGAGTGGACAGGGTCTGGAGGTGGGAGCTGGGCAGTCAGACATATTGACGGCTTCATGGAGACAGTGGGCCTTTCGTGTTATCCTGCGCACATACAAGAAAGCTCTGGGACCTTCCCCAGAGCAATGGTAAAGGGAAAGGGGGCGATGGGGATGAAGAGTTCTGGTCCCTGGGGACTCTGAGTTAAGAATCCCTGTTTGTGAGCCTAGTCTGATGGCACATAGCTATCATCTTAGTGTTAGTACTAAGGAGGCTGAAAGAGAGACATTAAGTGTTCTGGATTAGCAGGGCAGTGGCAGGGCACACCTTTAATCCTAATGCTTGGGAGGCAGAGGCAGGTAGATCTCTGAGTTCAAGGCCAGCCTGGTCTATAAATAAAGCAAGTTCCAGAACAGCCAAGGTTATTCAGAAAGCCTTGTCCCAAAAAGAGTTCTAGATCACCCTGGGCTACATAGCAAGACACACCCTGCCCTCTCTCAAAATAACAACAAAAAAGAAACAAATCCTTTTCTGTGTGCGTGTCGCCCCTAGATGACATCACGCTGACAGTAGATGGCCGAGACACCTATGAGGAAGTGAAACAGGCAGGGAGGTACAGGTAGGTACAGGCAGTGGGGCTCAAGAGCAGACCCTTCCTAGCTCTCTCTGGTTGCTATGTTGACGTAAGGCATTTGGGCCCTCGGGCAGGTGTGGAAAGTGCAGGACAGGATGCTTTGCATGGTCAACCCCAGGGCCTCTGTGCAGGGTTGCCAGGCTGAGCTCTGCCAGAACGGCACTGTTTGTAGGGCATCCGTAGACTCCGGTGCCCCTGGAGAGCTGCCTTTTTATTTTAATTAACTGTAATTTAAAGAGCCAGCTGTGGCTAGTGGTTCCTACAGGGACAGAGCAGCCAGAAATGCACAGCAGGGTTTGGGCCTAGGTGTAATAGAGACCAGAGGGAACAATGTCGGACTGGGAGCCAGAGCTGTTGTGTCCTGAATGTGGCCTGCCTACTCTGTGGAGTTACATTGTACAGTTGAGTGAGCCCTCCACTTCTGTCACCAATATGAGCCCATTACTCCTGCCCCAGTCCGGTTTTCTGTTGTAGGTGGTCATGGGTTAGGGTCGTGTCCCTCAGGTGGCTTCTGCCTAGAGCAGAGCCTCAGGAGTGTATCCTGGATGAAAACCTCCACCTTACCTCTGTCCCAGAGAGTGCAAACGCACCCAGGGTGTGTCCACCACAGACCTCGTGGGTCGCATGCTGCTGGTGACCAAGGCCCACCATAGCAGCCAGGTGAGTCCAAAGGAATGGGGTCTGGGATATGGTCCCTGGGCTAAGGACACAGCAGTGGGGGAGGGGCGTTGCCTAACCACCCTTGGGTTTATCCTGTTTCTCTCCCCGGCCATCCCCTTAGTGGGCTCCGGGGCCATGATGTGCTGGTCCCAGGGTTGGCAGTCAGGAGGGCCAGCTTCCTTAGCCTCTTGCCCTTGTGCGCAGGAGATGTCCTCTGAGTACCGGGAATATGCCGACAGTTTTGGCAAGGTGAGTACAGCCTGGCTTGCCGAGGCCACTCTGGAAATACAGCTGACACTCCCACCCACCCCCATAGGCTTCCCATGGGGAGAGGTTGCCCCGGAACTTCAATATCTGCCCTCCTCCCTCTCTTTCCCAGTGCTGACCAGGTACTGACTATCAGGCTTGGCCAGCTAGTGGATGCTGGGAGGGAGGACAGGCAAGAGGTGGCCAGTCCCAGCAGCCACTTCTTGGAGGAGGAGCAAGGACTGCCCACCTACAGGTGGCATCTAACCAAATGGCCTGGCCCTCTCTCCCTTTGTAGCCCCCTCACCCGACACCTGCCGGGGACACACTTTCCTCAGAAGTCTCCTCCCAGGTGACCAGATGGTGGCCTCAGGGTGCCGGGTCCCCCAGAGGGCTGTGTCGGCTGGCCACTGGGCTCTGCGCCTGCTCCTGGTGGTGTGTTGCTAGGCAGAGCTGGTGTTGACTGCAGTATCTTCTGTGGCCACCGGGTGGAGCCACAGTCCTGCTAGCTACAGTGGTCCTGCGTGGCCTTATCATGGTGTGTCCCTGCCCCTGCCCCAAGTGCCTGCCTGGACACAGCCCCCAGCTGTGCTGCTGGGTTATCCGCAGGCTGGGGTTGGGGGGAGTCCAGCCTGTAATGCTCTTTGCACATCTCCCATCACCCACACCTACGATAGGGGCACAGGGAGCCCTGGGCTCAAAAGAATGACCAAGGGGAGGGTGCTGGGTAAGGGGCACACCTAGAGGCCTCTACTGCTGACTGGTTCCTTCTCTTGACTGACAGTGCCCTGGCGGGCAGAGCCCCTGGACAGGGGTATCCCAGTTCCTCCAAACATCCCAGAAGATCATCCAGTTTGCTTCTGGGAAGGAGCCCCAGCCCGGGGAGACGGTCATCTATGTGGCTGGTGCCTTTGACCTGTTCCGTATCCTCTGCTGTCTCAAAGTTGTGCCCGAGTGGGATCCATAGACTCCAAGGCTCCAGGGTTGAGCTGGGTTGTAGTGGGTGCGGCCCTCATCAGGGAGAATGGCAAGGAGTCTTGGGTACCGGCTTTGGGGACAGAGCCCTTCCCTTACTAGCCCATTACTGCTACCTTGGTTGTTTTCCTCTTCTTCGTTCATGGGTTTGGGGATGGAACACAGGGCTCTGTGTATCTGAGGCAAGTGATCTGCTGAACTACAACCCCAAGTCTTGCTCTCTTGAGACAGAATTTTCTTGCATAGTCCAGGCTGACCTAGAACTTGCAATACTCCTGCCTCTGCCATGCAAGTGCTGGGTTTCCAAGACAACACCATCATACAGAGCTAGTTACTGCTTCTTAATCTGGATATAGACATCGGGCACGTGGACTTCCTACAGGAGGTGCACAAGCTAGCCAAGAGGCCCTACGTCATCGCCGGCCTACACTTTGACCAGGTCTCTGCCCTCCTCCTTGCTTGCTTCTCAGCACCCCATCAGCTGATAGGCCATGGGGTCCCTCAAGGGGCCTTGCTGGGGTCAGTGTTGGGCACAGGTGGCCTCTGAAGGATTGAGGAGGCCCCCAGGTGCCTAGCAAAGGTGAGCTTGGCTCTCTTCTGGAGTCCAGGACAGCCTTGCCTAGGGCTTTTCTATGAGAGGGGGCACTTTTCCCAGCTTCTGCCCACAATGGCCAGCTGGGAGGGAAGGCACCATTCATTTGAGGTCCTCCAGCTGAGCCAAACTCACTGGCCCTAGGAAGTAAACCGGTACAAAGGCAAGAACTACCCCATTATGAACTTGCACGAGCGGACCCTGAGTGTGCTGGCCTGCCGGGTAAGTGGACTGAGTCAGGGCCGGGTGGCTGGGCCCTATTAGTGCAGTTTCTTTCCCCTGCTGAGGTGTTTGAGAGTCCCATTTGCCTGCTGGCCCCAGTCGTGCTGCCTCGCCCTGCTGGCTCCCCTCGGCCCTGGGATGAGGACTGAGTGAGTTGCTTCACTGGCTGTGTTTCTGCAGTATGTTTCAGAAGTGGTGATTGGGGCACCCTACTCCGTCACAGCAGAGCTCCTGAGTCACTTCAAGGTGAGGCTTCACTTGAAGTTCTCTTGAGCAGAACATGATGCCAGTATTCCTAGTGGCTCTTGCCTGCATCAGCCTGGGCCAGTTTTCTTGGGTCTGGACTAGCCCTAAGTGGTTGCCAGTGGTGGCACAGCGACTCTGAGGAAGTCTCCTGACCCTGCTCCCTCTCCAGGTGGACCTGGTGTGTCATGGGAAGACAGAAATTGTACCCGACAGGGATGGGTCTGACCCCTACCAGGTGGGTTGTCCCGGCCTGGGCTGCCTCTGGGAAGTAGGTGCAACCATCCTTGCTGGTATTGGTCTCCCATGGGTGGAGGGGCACCTGGTGTCTTTGTGGTCAAGAGACTTCTCATCTCCTACTTCTCTTCCCATTGAGGCCTTCAGGAACCCAAAAGAAGAGGTATCTTCTGTCAGATTGACAGTGGCAGTAACCTCACCACAGACCTGATTGTGCAAAGGATCATCAAGAATAGGTGTGCCCCTCCCCTCTCCCGCCCTTCCCCCTCTGGCTGGGTTGGCAGTGGGCAACTCCCTGTATTGGAGAGAACTGGCTTATTCCTGTCTGGCCTCAGGTTGGAGTATGAAGCACGGAATCAGAAGAAGGAAGCCAAGGAATTAGCCTTCCTGGAGGCCATGAGGCAGCAGGAGGCGCCGCCAGGAGGGGAGACTGAGTAGCCTCTGATCTGGAGACATCATTCACGCCCGTGCTCTGTGCCCACCTCTTCACTTCCTGCCCTGCTCTGCTTCTGTGTCTTGGTGTCAGCTCACACAGTTCCAAAGGAAACCGGCCTTGGTGAGGGTGCTGTTCCTGCCTGCCTGTGAGCCACCCGCCCGCCCGCCTGCCTAGCAGCAGGCCCTCAGTCCTTCCCACTGAGCCAGCCCAGTGAGGCAGCCCCGTGGGCAGGATTAGCAGTCCCACTTGTGACTGGAGGAGAGTTGCTGTGCATCCTTGGCATCCAGGGGTTCCATCTGCCACTGTCCAAGTCTTGGCCAGGGATACCCCTCCTGCCTGACTGGAAGCTGCCCTCTGCCCACCGAGCTTTGATGAAAGGTCCAGAGGCTTTGGGGACCTCTGTTCCTGGGCCACCCTGCCTGTGGGCACCCTCTACCTTGGGGCACGTTCTAGCACCCCATTCCTGACTCCTAGAAGATGCATTTCCCCCATGGCTGGGCCAGCATGGCTGTCCTCTGCATAGACCTCTGGTCCACATCTTGTACCTCAGTGGCTCAGCTGAATAAAGCCTAGTGGGAAGTGCTTTGTGGGCTCCTAGCCCTGGGGAGATGCAGGAACCCATCCACGGCCACCCACAGCAGGAACCGGGCCAGGAAGCTGTCAGCCTGTGCACATGCCCCTGGCTCTCCCATAGACTACAGACAGGGTCTACTTCTGGGTGCCCTGGGGGGTGAACTTGGAGTTCCGCAGTTGCTGAGGCCCCTATAGCTGCCTCTTGGTGGTTGATTGTGGAGAGATTAGCTCAGTGATGAAGCAACTGGCAGCAATGGTGAGACCCAGGCTTCTCCCAAACATGGGTGGGAGATTCTGGTAGAACCCTCCTATCCCGTGCCTGGTCAGCTGCAGAAGCTGATAGACCTGCCCTGTCTCCTCCCTTTGAGGCAGGAGACCTGGAGTCAGGATCTGGAGAAGGGGCACACATACCTCCAGGCTGGACAGCCTTTGGCATTTTCTCCTTACTTCAGCCCTGCTGCCTGCTAGGAATGGGTAGTGCCCACTGTAGGAGCCCACGGCTGTGAAATACCGTGAGCAGTCTCAGGTCAGGGAAGCCATCTGAATGTGCTGCTGCCTGGACCCAGGGGCTGGTCCCCAGGGTGACCATACAGGCAGGCATGGTCTTGTGCCACCCGTGGCCCCTTGGTGAGGTGTGGCTGAGGGCACCACCACCGATAGGAGGATGCCCTCAACAGCAGACTCGGTGCTCAGACCAGAGCTCAGGTACTCGAGGTGGTGCGGGCCTCGAACCTGTGTCTGCCTTGGGCTGGAGGGAAAGCAGGGCAAAAGAGAAATAGCTGGGACAGAACTCAAGTCCGCTGCCCACTTGGCTCTGTGACCCAGAACATGTGAGGAGTGGACCAGGCAGGCCACTGAGCCCTGCGGTCCCTCTGAAAAGCAGCCAGGCCAAGGTTCTACCGCCACAGTGAGTGGATCTAAGGGTTCCCGTGCAGTTCTGCCCTTGCTCTGGATCTGCAAGCCTCGGTGGCCCTCCATGATTTGTTGCACACACAGTAGCTGTGTCCTTCAAGGCCTTTGGGAGGGGCTTCACCTGGGGTGAGGCAGGACACAGAGCAGGGCTTTCTAAAAGAACCTATGCGCTTGAGCTGACAAGGGTGGCTCTGAAAGACCGAGGGGCAGGATGGTAGGGTTTGAGGATCCTCTGGGGGTTGTTTTAAATGGCCTGCAAGAACAATCTGCCCAGTGCCTACTGCTTAAGAAGGGGGTCACCTGTTCGGACTCTGGAGTCGGGGTGGGGGCTCTATCCCCTTTCTGGCTTTGTAGAAGAGGGAAAGACCCAGCCAGGCCACAGAAGGGAAATGGAGCAATCATCACCCTGGGACCGCTCAGCCAGGCGCCCGTGCACAGGAGCTCTTGTTTTTCTTTATTCATTTAGCCATTTACTATGGAACATGGTGGGAGTTAGGGGCCACAGGAGCCAAACCACACAGGGCCTATGCTACTTCAAGCAAGACTGGGCATGGGGGGGGCGGGTAGTCACCGGCCGCAGAGTGAAGTTTGGGTTAGGGTTCAGGCGCTCCGGCATTCAGCTTCGTGCAACGACAAGAAGACGTCCGCCTTACACTGGAAAGTCCCTCGGCTGTTGAGTTGCCGCTGGCAGCTCTGCAGGTTCGGGGTCACATCTTTGACACACAGGGCCTGGGTAGGCGGTGGAGGCTGAGGGCCCGCCCCTGTCCCACCAGCTCCCGCCACCCACCGCCTGCTTGCACTCACGAGGCTCCTTATGTTGGGACTCAGTTCCAGGTCGCGCAGAGGTCCCGTTCCCACCCGGGGTGCTGGAGACTCGGAGCGTCGCGTGGACGGGAACCTGTAGAAACTCGACAGTAGCCCCGCGGCACGGCCCACCGAGTAGTGGTGGGGTCCCGCCGCGGGCTTGTACCACGCGAGGGCTGGCGGCAGGAGCAGAGCCAGGGCGGCGGCCACCAGCGTCCTACACCGGGCCATGGAGCTGTGCGGCAGGGGCAGGCAGAATGTAGCGGATTAAGTCTATGGACCAGGAAGGGCTATATATTTACA
>NW_022196911.1:117179749-117188021 GCF_008632895.1 Mastomys coucha | reverse complement strand
CAGAGGCAGGGAGGGGGACGAGGAGCGGGTGACAGGAAGGAGTGGAGCACATATTGCAAGTGGAAAATCAGTGGGATCTAACACCCTGCAAGGCCCGAGTACTCATGCCACAGATGGGGCAGAGGGCCTATTTCTCCCTTCCTCAACTGAAACTGTCCTTTTACTGACCAGATGTATCAACGTCCAAGGGTGAAATGTGGGACTGTCTTAGGATACTATTACTGTGATGAAACACCCTGATCAAAAGCGACTTGGGGAGGAGAGGTTTATTTGGTGTACATATCCTGGAGGTGGAAGCTGATGCAGGGGTCCCGGAGGGGTGCTGCTTGCTCCCCAAGGCTTCCTCAGCCTGCTTTCTTACAGAACCCAGGACCAACCCAAGCATGGCACCACTCATAATTGGCTGGGCCCTCCCTCAACTAATTGATTGATTTTTTTTCTGAGCTGGAGAGATGGCTCAGCAGTTAAAAGCACTGACGGCTCTTCCAGAGGACCCAGGTTGGATTCCCAGTACCTTGCACAGGCGGCTCACGGGGCAGTTCACATCTGTAACTCTAGTTCCAGGGAATCAGATGCCTTCTGGGCTCTATAGGCACTGAGGGAATGCATGTAGTGCACAGACATGCTTGCAAGCAAAACATCCACACATTATAAAGAGGAAGAAAGAAAATGTCCTATAGGCCTGCCTACAGCCTGGTCTTAGGCATTTTCTCAACTGAGGATCCCGCCTCTCACATGACTTTGTCAAGTTAACATAGAGTTAGCCACCACAAGGACTACCTTATTCTTTGGTCATGTCAGGCTCACCAATAGGGTCTGACTTTATACCCTATATTAGCCTTGGAGAAAATAACTCTAGGTTGGAGTTATTTTTGTTTCATGCTCACGGTTGAAGACTCTGCTTCTGGACTTGTCCTCTCTGAGAAGTGTCAAGCTCAGGCTCCAACCTTCGGAAAAGCCTGGGCAAGCAACTCCAGACCCCAGGAGCGAGCAACTGCCCTGCCCACTCTACACCAGGGGGTTGTGGCCTAGGAAACTTCTCGGCCTGTACTTAGCAAACAGTGGCTCAAATACTGGACACAAGAGGGTAACATGTAAGAGACGTAGTGTGTGCAGAGGCCACAACATGAATAGGACAGTCTCCAGCCATGCAGGGCAGGCACAGGTGGATTATAAAGGGCATGGAGAAAGCCTCCTGAGGTCAATGGTGCAAGCTTCACACAGGGCCTTCTGTTCCGCCCAGGAAAGAGGCTCAGGGCGAGCCCAAGCTGTTTCTGGGTGTATCAGGCGTCCTCTGACTTTTTTGGAGGAAGACGGTGGAAGAACAATGGAGATGGAATGGGAGAAGCCAGGGACCACATATGCAGGGCAGGCATATGCCCAAGGTTAGATATGGCTTTCTGATCTCTAGAGAGTGAAAATGCTAGATGGGTAGAGTTGAACCTGAGGACAGGAGCTGCTGACCCCGTAAGACAACACATCACAAGGAACCTAGGTGGTAATTGAAAGTGTGTGGGCATGAACAGCATGAAGGACTCCAAGGTTAGCCCAGGCACAAAATGACCTCAGGAGCACCTCCTGCAGCACAGGAAGTTGCTTCAGAGAGGATTGCCCAGAATGGTAAAGTCCTCATAGAAAGTTCCTAGAAAAGGTATGGAGGACACTCCAAGAGGATGAGCAGACTAGAGATGGAAGAAACAAATTAAACTAGCTAGGATAGACCACACCTATCAGTCCAAGCAGCTCCAGAGCCGCAGATCTTGGCTCCCCTCTGCAGCTCTTGGGGATCCTTAGGCGGGGTCACACCACATCCTTCCCTGAAATGGCCTTCTTCAGTTCCAGGATTAGATGCTATAATAGATGGCCAAGTGATGGGAAATTGGTCTCCCAGAAGCACAGGTCTGCTTCACGTAGGAGTATCATATAGAGTGGGCAAGTCTCCTAGCCGATGAACATGTAGATGATACGGATTGCTTGGGACCGCTCCTGGTGGTCTACTCCCCTGCTTAGAGTACAGAGGGAGTACAAAGATGTTCCTGGGAAGTCAGTGAGTGGGGACAAGGTGTTGAGCTGACCAGGACTCCTGGATTCCAGCCTAAACTGGTTTCTACCCAGGAGGTTAACATGTTAGGGCTGGGCTACTGTTTTCCCCCATGACTGGTAGGTATTCCCTAGCTGTAGAGAATGAAAGAGTTTCCAAATGGCTGTCCTTCCCTAAGACACCAGAGGACCTACATCCTCCTACACTAGATCTGCCTTCATCCTAGGAAGACTCAGCAGAGTCAGCTCAAGAGACTCAGCAGCTTGCTGCAGCTGTCCCCGAAGATTATCTGGGCATGACCAGTGCCTGCTTAGCATCTCTTCCACCAACCAAAATGGCACTTGAAGAGCAGCTGCTGGCTTTGCTCAGCTAGGGCTAGGAATGGGAAGAGATCCTGGGACCCCCAGCAGACTAGGGCAGCTGGTGGGCTATGTGCACCCTGCCAGTCTCCTTGATACAAACACACCTCGAGGCTTTTGCCAGCTTGGCCCTGCCCGAGTCTCTCCTCCTCCTCTCTGAGCTGTGACTCAGGTTATGATGAAGGTCTTGGCCATTATTTCATCAAGCTGTTTATTTGAGTGTTTTCATAGCAAAACATGTTGCAGCTGCATCAATATGTCAAGAAAAAAGGCAAGCGGAGGCCTCCAGCACAGCTCAGAACTTTAATGAGTTTTACTTATTGAATAAAAGTGTCAATGTGATGGGAAAACAAAACAATCAGCAAAGCTCCAGTCCTCATTTCAACCTTGTTTCAAACTTGTCTCAGCCAATCAGAAAGAATCCTTGTCCCCAGCACAGAACAAGGTCCCTGGACACCGCTGTGCTGTGTGGAGGGGACTCAGGCTGCTTGATCTGGGGAGGGGCGGGGTGGGACGGGGCCTGGTGCGGTGCTGGAGAGGCAGGTGGCATGGCACAGGTCTCACTCCTTGAACTTCCACTCCTGGCGACACATGGGGCAGTGTTGCTGTACCTGCTGCGCATTTAGCCATTTGAGGATGCAGTGCATATGGAAACAGTGAGAGCACTGCCCCCACACGAGGGGGCAGTCATCACCAGGCACCTTACCTGCAAGAAGGAGAGACAGGCCTTAGGTAAAGAACCAAAGAGGCAGGTGGTTTTCTGAGTTCGAGGCCAGCCTGGTCTACAGAGTGAGTTCCAGGACAGCCAGGACTACACAGAGAAACCCTGTCTCAAAAAAAAAAAAAAAAAAAAAGAGAGAGAAGAACCAGACAAAACACACAGAGCACGTGACAAGCAAGGCAGACACCTCTGGGACATCAGTAAACAGCTCTAGTCCACAGGCAGAGTCTCTCATTCCTTACATCAGAGGAGACAAAAAGTAGGAGTGTGAAGCCGGGTGATGGTGGTGCACACCTTTTTTTTTTTTATCTATTTTATGGGTATGAGTGCACTGTAGCTGTACAGATGGCCATGAGCTATCATGTGTGTGGGTGTGTGGTTGCTGGGAATTGAACTCAGAATTCTGCCGTCCCCACTCTCTCTGGCCCTGCTTGCTCTGGCATAATTCACTGTAACTGTCTTCAGACACACCAGAAGAGGGTGTCAGATCTCATTACGGGTGGTTGTGAGCCACCATGTGGTTGCTGGGATTCGAACTCAGGACCTTTGGAAGAGCAGTCAGTGCTCTTACCCGCTGAGCCAGTCCCGGTGGTGCACGCCTTTAATCCCAGCATTGGGAAGCAGAGGCAGGCGGAAACCCTGTCTCAAAAAACAAAACAAAAAAAAAAAGTAGGAGTGTGACCCAAATCATGCCCAGACATGGCCCACGGCATAAAAGATCTACAGTGACTCCCTCTATGGCAAGTGAAGTGTCCTCAGAAGGGAGAAGGTCGGACACAGCCCACTAGTTTGCAGTAGTCCCTCTCTCACACCTTTGTGTGGAAAACTAACTTGTAATACCCAGAAGGTATCACTAATGGTCAAAGTGCCAGAGATTCACAACCTGTAGAGAACTCTGTCTTCCTGATGGGAATGAAGGCATCCTGAAACTTGGAAAGCTCCTTCCCTGGACAGCAGAGATCTCCTGCACTATGGACCTTGGGGACACTGGTGTTTATGGGATAGTTACTAATAGAGGACTTATCTGCATCTGTTACCTTCTTCACCTGAAACTTTAACTCCAGGGTGGTGAGGTGGCTCAGAGGTTTTCTTCTGGAGGTCATAAGTTCAAATTCCAGCAACCACATGGTAGCTCACAACCCGTAATGAGAAAATAAAGAACCCATGGGCCAGAGCGAACAGGGGGCCTGGAGGGAATGGGGGGGTGGGACTGGAGCAAACAGGGGACCTGGAGGGAGGGTGGCCCAGAGCAAACTGGGGTGGGGGTGGGGCTGGAGTGAGCAGGGTCCGGAGCAAAAGAGAGAAAGGGAAGGGAAAGGAAAAAAGAAAAGAAACTGGAAGAACCTGAAGAATAATACTCAGAAGCTGACCTCTGGCCTACACACAGCTACACACACGCAGATACACATGGAAACACAGCCACACAGAGAAACAAATACAGATAGGGACACGCACAGATATAAACACACGCACAGACACACCGACACACACACTCCAAGTTCAAGGCCAGCCTGGTCTAAAGAGGGAATTTTAGGACAGCCAGGACCACACAGAGACAGAAAAAGAAACCTCAACTCCTTCCATCCAAAGCAGGAGGCACAGGCTGCAGGGCCTCTGCAGGAAACGCTCCTTCCATGGAGAAAGCCTACGCAGAGATAGACTATCATAGTCGAAGCTAATGGGGGTGTACAGCTAACAATTAAGAGCACTTGCCTGTCTTGCCTAGGACCCAGGGTTCAGTTCCCAGCTTCCACATGACAGCTCACAACCATCTGTGTATACTCAACTTCAGCAGACCTGACACCCCCTTCTGGTTCCCACAGACACTGCATGCATGTGGTAAAAACATGCAAAATAAAAATAGGCCAGGCAGTGGTGGCACACATTTTTAATCCCATCACTTGGGAGGCAGAAGCAGGCGAATTTCCAAGTTCAAGGCCAGCCTGGTCTACAGAGTGAGTTCCAGGAGAGCCAGTACACAGAGAAACCCTGTCTCGAAAAACCAAACCAAACAAAAGGAATATACAACCAGGCACAGTGGCTCAAACCTACAGTCCCAGCATGCAGAAGGCTGAGACGAAAGGGTTGTCATGAGTTTGTCGTCTCCCTGAAATACACCATGAGACCCAGGGAGCCTAGACTAGAGTGAGACTTTATATTAAGAACGCCACTGGGCAGTGGTGGTGTATACCTTTAATCCTAGCATTTGGGAGGCAGAGGCAGGTGGATTTCTGAGTTCGAAGCCAGCCTGGTCTACAGAGTGAGTTTCAGGACAGCCAGGGTTACACAGAGAAACCCTGTCTCGAAAAACCAAAAAAAAAAAAAAAAGCCCGTGGCTACCACTTACTGCCATAAATCTTTTTAAAGTGAAATTTAAAAATAAACAAACGAGGGGTGGGTGGGAGGCAGAGTACAGGGAACATAGCTCCACTGAGAGAAAGGTGGTCCAGAACGTCCAAAGCCCTGATTCTACCCCCAGCCTTGCATAAGAGGATAAGCCCAGCACTCGGTGGATGCAAGAGATCAGGAATCCAAAGCCATACTTAGCTACATGAGGACTCTGAAGCCGACCTAGGATACATGAGAAATGAGATCCTGTTTTAAAAACAAACAAACAAACATTCCTGACTTCCATGGCCTAGAAAACCCTACTTTAGAAAGCAGAGCACAGAACATCTGCTCCACAACAGTATCGGCCTCATCCTCGCAGTGCACCCCGGGGTATAAGGCCTGTGTCTGTCATATCTGAGTCTACCAAGCCTCGTTCTTCCTTCCTTCCTACCTTTCTTGCTTCTTGTTTGTTTGTTTGTTTTTGAGACAGGGTTTCTCTGTCTAGCCCTGGCTGTCATGGAATTCACTCTATAGACCAGGCTGGTCTTGAACTCACAGACCCACCTACCTCTGCCTCCCGAGTTCAGGGATTAAATCCACCACTGGTGGCTCCTAACTTCAGCAACACTCTGCTCGAAATCACCACCCCCCTTCCAATTAGACTTGGACCCCACCAGCTCACCAATAGGGGTGACCTGTGCTGTTGTCCCCTGTGGGTAATCATGCAGAGGAAGATATTGTCTTGTTCTCAAGATGTCCCTTCAGGCGGCAAGCTGGAGTCCCCGATGAGCACACTGGTGCACTGAGGATGATTCATGCAAGGACTTGCTAGTGCCTTGATGGAATTATTTTTTAATTAAAAACCTCTTGATGAGACTGTTGTATCCTAAAGCCCCCTGGGTCCTGGAACAGATTTATTATGGTCTTAGTAACATAATTTTCACAGGATTTAATCTGTGAGAAATCTGGAGCTATAGATTGCATCCAGAAAACACCCTGGACCTGTCAAACACTGTCACACTAAAACTGACTCCCTCTTATGCAAACACATCCACGAGTTGGATGGACTGTTTCCCACTCTGCACAGCTAACAAGCTCAGTGTTAAGACAGCCTGAATGTTCTTCACACACACGAGACACTAAGTGCGTAGCCACCTAAGATAACTTTCTGGAAATCCCTTTTGTCACAGACCTAGCTGTTACTCTCAGGTTAAGAATGCTGTGCTCTGGGACCAGCAAAGCCACCTTCAATCTACAAACTCAATGTCCATCCTTTGCCAGAAGGTGAGAGTTGCTATAAATCTTCCTGAAAACTTTTTACAAAGGTAACAGTCTAGTGTCGTGGAAGTGACAAGCACTTGTCCTCTGACTCCTATACTCTTTGTTGCTCATTTTTTGTTTGTTTCTTTTGTTTTTTTGAGACAGGGTTTCAATATGTAGCCCCAGCTTTCTTTGTGGTAAGAGACATCAAACTTCAGGTAATTGGGTCTCCGCTCTCCCTATCCCCCCAAGAAATGGTTTCTCTGTGTAGCCCTGGCTGTCCTGGAACTCACTCTGTAGACCAGGCTGGCCTTTGGCCTCAAACTCAGAAATCCATCTGCCTCTGCCTCCCAAGTGCTGAGATTAAAGGCATGGGCCACCACTGAAGGCATGGGCCACCACTGCCCAGCAATTGGGTCCTTTTAATAACAACAGCCACTCACAGCCTGGAGAGCTGGGATAGAAGGTCCCACAGCCGGTCAGCAAAACAACATATTTCTCAGCCCAGGTGAGGGGTCTCTGAGCTCAACAGATTAGTGAAGGCATTATGGCTGATCCCCACTGTGCAAGCAGCTTCCACAATATAAGAAAAACAAAACATCCTTGCCTTAGTGAGGGTTTTACTGCTGTGAACAGACACCATGACCAAGGCAGCTCTTCTAAGAACAACATTTAATTGGGGCTGGCTTACAGGTTCAGAGGTTCAGTCTGTTATCATCATGATGGGAACATGACAGCGTCCAGGCAGGCATGGTGCAGGAGGAGCTGAGAGCTCTACATATTCATTGGAATGCTACTAGAAGAATACTGACATCCAGGCAGCCAGGATGAGGGTCTTAAAGCCCATACCCACAGTGGCACACCTACTCCAACAAGGCCACACCTCCTGGTAATGCCACTCCCTGGGCCAACCATATTCAAACCATGAGAATCCTTCAGGGTGATTTTGTTAGTGAGCTTGGATTTTTGTTTTTGTTTTTTTTTGAGGATATGTGTCTATGTAGCCTTAGCTGGTACAGAACTCACTACATAGTCCAAGCATGAGAATGCCTTTAATCCTAACACTCAGAAAGTAGAGGCAGGCAGATCTCTGTGAGTTCAAGGCCAGACTGGTCTATAGAACAAGAGTTGCAAGACAGCCAAGGCTACACAAAGAGACTGTCTCAGAAAACAAAAACAAAAACATCTAGATTTGTTTTTCTCAAAATAATAAAAACTCTACCTGTGTACTTAGTTAGTTACCAATCACAAGTGATAACAGATAAAACTTAAACCACAAAACTCAAGGACATAAGAAACTCACATCTCTTGGATTACATCAAGATGATTAACTCTTGGCTGATCAAATTTAGTTTCAAGCTAGGCATGGTAGTATTGTGTAGCCTGACATTTTGCTACTTTGTAGGTTTTTCTTTCTTCTACCCTTTCAAACCCCTAACTCTAGGCAGGAGAGAAGAAAAGGCTAGAGGGGGAAGGGGTGTTGCCTGACTAAGGGGGTGCTGCCTGACTGTCCTAAGGGGGTGCTGCCTGACTGTCCTGAGGGGGTGCTGCCTGACTGTC
>NW_022196911.1:117172847-117179599 GCF_008632895.1 Mastomys coucha | reverse complement strand
TGCCTGACTGTCCTGACTGAGGGGGTGCTGCCTGACTGTCCTGACTGAGGGGGTGCTGCCTGACTGTCTTGGGCATCCAGCTCACTGGGGCAAGCCTGGTCTTCACAGTCAGGCTATCTAATCTCTTCTTCTACTCCTTGTTTCTTCTTTGTGCTAGACTACTTGACAAATCTCGACAAACTGAACCAGCCCATAACCCGGCTCTAGCATTTATGTATCCTTTGAAGAGTCCCTCAGAAGCCGTGAAGTATCTGAGAAGCCCCATATCCCACACTTGGGATTAAAACAAAAACACATTCTTATAACGTTTCTGTGGTTTTAAAGAAAGCAAAACTCTCACTGCAGCGCAAACCCTTAGTCCCAGGGCTCAGGAGTCAAAGGCAGGAAGATCTCTGTGACTCTGAAACCACCAGGTTTACATGGTGAGTTTCAGACTAGCCAGGCCTATAAGAGATCCTGTCTCGAGGTAAATGTGTTCTCATCTCAATGTAATCAAACATTCCTACTTCACACCAGAGACATAGGAGCCATACAGACAAGAAAGTGTCAGACCTTTTGCATTCTGCAGAACACATTGTGATCATAAAATCCAAGCCCTTCAAGACAAGCAGAGTAAGGAGAGGCTATTTAGATCAAGACTACTGAGATGCTGGGTGTGGCCCAAACCCCAGTATTAAGACACTGGGGAACAGATGTTGGAACCAGGATGCTATGGCAGTAAGACATGAGTGAAGTGTGTTTATAGTTTATAAGCATCTATCTAAAGTTTACAATTCAGTTTGTTTGAGACAGGGTTTCTCTGTATAGCCCTGGCAGTCCTGGAACTCACTCTGTAGACCAAGCTGGCCTCAAACTCAGAAATCCGCCTGCCTCTGTCTCCCAAGTGCTGGGATTAAAGATGTGCGCCACCATACCCGATTAAAGTTTACAATTCTTAAGCACAAAAAGCCCAGCAAACATGACAATATGGTAATCATTGTCTGAATTTCAATTTGCTAATTTGATCTGCTTTGAGAAAATACAAACTGAAAGTGCTATTCTGAGGGGTTAAGGGAATGACGGATCATCACTCTGTAGCCTGGACAGACTTCCACCTCAAGATCCTCTTGCATCCCTCTCCTAAGTGGCATTATGGTCTGTGCCACCATGCCCTGGATAAAACAAGTGTTTTTGTTTGATTAACTGAGTTTTTGCAACAGAGACTCACTATGTAGCCCTGACTGGCTGCCAACCCAGAGATCCACCTGTCTTTGTCTCTGCCTCTCAAATGCTAATACTATGGGTGTTTGCCACCATGCTGGATAGGGTCTTTAGACAAACGTGGGCTTGATCGACTTTGCCCCAGGAAATGGAAACTAAAACCCACAGTTTTGTCTTTGTTTTTCCTGGCCTTTTATTGAGACGGGGTTTTTTCTTTGTAGCCCTGGCTGTCCTGGAACCTGCACTGTTAACCAGGCTAAACTCAAAGTCAGAGATCCTCCAGTCTCTGCCTCTCAAGTGCTGGGAAACCCAGGATTTTTTTAGGCTGGTCGGAGCAGGCCAAAGTTCTGAGAGCACAGAGGGAAACACTTACAGTCTGGACAGCAGCCATTAAATGCCATCCTGCAGATGCCGCAGTTCTCATCATTGGCTACCCAGAGCCAAGTGGCCACACCATTCCAACACTTGATTTTCACCTTCATGACAGCAGAGCCTGTGACCTGAAGGAACAGAATTACCTGGCTCAAGTTAGTATGCAATACGACAGCACCTGAGCATTAAAGTCATGGAGCTGTGACAAGCGCTATACTCGCCAAGAACAGCATCTTCCAAAGTTTCTTGCGTCCCGACAAAAAAAAAAAAAAAAAAAAAAAAAAGAGGCACGTATCTGTCTTTAAAGAAGGCAAGGAGAAGGAGAGCCGGGCAGTGGTGACACACGCCTTTGATCCCAGCACTTGGGAGGCAGAGGCAGGCAGATTTCTGAGCTCGAGGTCAGCCTGGTCTACAGAGTGAGTTCCAGGACAGCCAGGGCTATACAGAGAAACCCTGTCACGAAAGACAAAAACAAACAAAAAACAACAACAACAAAAAAAAAAAAAAAAAAAAAAAAAAAAAAAAAAAAAAAAAAAAGAAGGCAAGGAGAGGCTATTGGAAGCAATTCAGAGATTGTTTTGCCACGTTTAAGGATGTCTTTAAAGATCTGCACTCACGTAGCCAGGCCTGGTGGCACTCGTCTTTAATCCGGAGGGCAGAAGCAGATCAGCCAATCAGGAAACAAAAACAAACAAACAAAACCTCGGCACCCACGCAAAACACATTGTTTTTCCACTAACCAGGGCCTCGCTTTTAAAGCTTTGGAAAGAGTGGCAGTCACTAAATCCGCGAAGTTACGTCTGGAGTGAGGACAATAACTCGTTAGGAGACGGAGCCTCCGAGCCAAAAAACCCCAGTCGGACCCACAGACCCGCCCGGATGGCCTGGGTAGCCCCCGCGGAGGTCGAGACGCGGGGAGGGCGCACTGCGTGGCACCCGGGAGACGCCGAGGGTCTTCCGGCCTCCGAGGGAGGCGCACGCCAGCCCCGCCCCCCGCCCTCGCCCTCGCCCCTCACCTAATCACGCGGCGCCCCGCCCTTCCGTTGCCGCCGCGCGGGAAGGTATAAAACCGACCCCGCCGCGTCCCGCTGCTCAGACGCAGCGCCAGCCGCCCGCGAGAGCTCCGCGCAGGCGCCTTCCGCGACCGCGCGCGCCGAGACCAATCGGTGGGCGCCCTGGGCCCGCGACGCCGGAACGCAGAGGGAGGCGCAGGAAGTGACGCTGCGGCGTGCTGACGCGCGGGCTCGAGCCGAGGCCCGAATCCGCGCCCGCCATGGCCGACAAGATGGACATGTCTCTGGACGACATCATTAAGCTGAACCGGAGCCAGCGAGGAGGCCGCGGCGGGGGCCGGGGTCGCGGCAGGGCGGGCTCCCAGGGCGGCCGCGGCGGCGCAGCGCAGGCCGCGGCGCGCGTGAATCGAGGCGGCGGGCCTATGAGGAACCGGCCCGCCATCGCCCGCGGCGCCGCAGGCGGCGGCAGGAACCGGCCGGCACCCTACAGCAGAGTGAGTGCGGGGACGCGCGGCACCGGCGGGAGGGTGCGCCCGACGGGCGGGACGGAGCTGGGCGAGCGAGGCTCGCGGGACCGCGGCGGAGGGGTGGGCGGGGGCGAGGCCGGCCCGAGGCCGGGATCTTCCGGAACGCTTTGTCCCGTCGTGGTCCAGCCTCGTGGCGGCGGGACCCGCTAAGAGAGAAGTTTGGTGTCCGCGGTGGAGCGGCGGGCCCGGGGTCCTCTCGTGGCTCCTCGACCTTGGGCGCGCGCGGGCCGGCGTGAGAGAGTCGCCGAGGAGTCGAGGGCTCCCGGGGCGAGTCTCACGAGTCTCTCTGTCCTCACGGTTCTTCTTCAGCCGAAACAACTTCCCGACAAGTGGCAGCACGACCTCTTCGACAGCGGCTTCGGGGGTGGCGCCGGCGTGGAGACGGGGGGCAAACTGCTTGTGTCAAACCTGGACTTCGGAGTGTCAGATGCGGATATCCAGGTAGGAGACCGGAGCTATCCGCTGTTCTCAGCCCACACAGGTGGGTGCTCCAGAACCTCTTACGGATTGGAAGCTGCTCTCCCCCGGGCTGCCCAAGGGCCACCCACTGTCACTCTAAGAGTCTTGGCCTCAGAAAAAGTAGTATGTCTCGGGTTTGAGCACGACCAGTAAGCCAGGCTGCAGGAAGATACAACTGTGTGCCCCTAAAAACGAGTGTTGTCTGCTGTCCAAACTGTGAGCACCTGCCCTCTGCCAGAACTTCCAGTTTCTAATCTGCGCAGACCGAGGTTCCAGTATGACTGAAGGTCCATTGTAGTGAATTGATTGGAGAAGGAAGGTCACCCCCCAGATACTGGGAATGGTGGCTGTGTGTGTTTTCCAGCCTGAATCTCGGTATCTTTGGGGGTGGGGCAGGATGGGGGATGCTGCCCCGGGAGTTTCCAGACAGGGTTTCTCTGTGTAGCCCTGGCTGCCCTGGAACTCACTCTGTAGACCGGGCCGACCTTGAACTCAGAAATCCACCTGCCTCTGCCTCCCAAGTACTGGGGCTAAAGGCATGGGCCACTGCCAGTTGAATCTCTGTGTCTTAACTGGTCATCTCTCCTGGGTCTTATGGGGCATGGCTCTCCATACCTTTGAAGCATTTTTTTCTCTTCCCCCACCCCCTTGGATTTTGGATTTTGTTTTGTTTGAATTGGATCTCAAAAGGCATCTAGAATTTTCTGGTTACAAGGTATATTTTGGGAGTTAGTTTTCGATATAGCTGGACCTAGTCGGGTATACTGGGCTTTTCTGGATACCATTTTCCAGAGCCCGGCCATTTGGCCTTACCATAGGAGGGAAGAATAAGGCCAGTGAGCACATCCCTTGATAGATGGTTGTGAGTCACATTGGTTGCTGGGAATTGAACTCAGGTCCTCTTGAGGAACAGTCAGTGCTCTTAAGCCCTGAGCCATCTCTCCAGCCCGTCTCAATGCCTTTTTTTTTTATTATTATTATTATTTTGGCTTTTTTCAAGACAAGGTTTCTCTGAATAGCCCTGGCTGTCCTGGAACTCACTCTGTAGACAAGGCTGGCCTTGGACTCAGAAATCTACCTGCCTCCTCCTCCCAAGCCCTGGGATTAAAGGTGTGCGCCAGCACCAGCCGGAGTCTCAACACTTTTTCAAGGTGGTTTCTGGCCTCCACTGGAAACCGCTTTTGGTAAAAACTCACTTCCCACTGTGTGCCTGTAACTGAAGCGCCTTACACTAGGGTTCCCTCTCCAACTCCCAGCCTGCCTTGAGGTCAGGTCAGGTTTCATGGTGCATTTGACTTCAGACTTTTGCAGCAGCAGGCTTGAGTAGGAGGAGAGGGAAAGGTGAGCTAGAGTCTTCCTTTGGGGTAGGGGCTGGGTCACAGCTCCCTAAAATGGTGGGCCCTTTGAGTTGTCTGCTCAATGGACAGTTTTACTCTTGGCCTCTGCTGTTTGGTAAAACAGCCATTAAGCAAGTTGTAAGAAGTCTTGCTGAGAGAGATAGTTTCTTAATCTTGTCCTGTGACAGGGTTTAGTGTCTTCCCTCATCTATGTCATGGTGTAGTTACATAATGGTCAGTAACCAGGTGTTCATGAAAGTTGCTGTTTCTCTTGCTAGAACACCCCTTCCCTCAGCTCTTAATTGCCACTGTCTTGCCCCCTTCCTGGGTGGCTATCAGTAAAGTTCCTCTGAAGCATGAGCACTCACAGCAAGTGTTGCTGAGCTACAAGAAGGAAATTGGCTTAATTGCTAATTTTTACCCCTTCCACTTCTCAGGAGCTCTTTGCTGAATTTGGAACATTGAAAAAAGCCGCTGTGCACTATGATCGCTCTGGACGAAGTTTAGGGACCGCAGATGTGCACTTTGAACGGAAAGCAGATGCCCTGAAGGCTATGAAACAGTACAATGGTGTCCCTTTGGATGGTGAGTCTGGGACTGGGCCCTGGACGCCTGCGGGGCTTGTGGAGTTTGGGGCTGGCACCTCTCCCTGTAGGAATATGGGCTGCCCCTGTGGCTGAGGATACCTTGCATTTGCCCCTTTGTCTCTCTCTTCCATTCTGCCACCTCTCATGCTGCCCCACACATCTGGACCAACCTCTTGTGAATCCCCATCCAGCAAGCTACATCCCTCCCCTCCTTGAGCTCCTTCCGGAAGACTCACTTCTGTGAAGCCTTCTCAGAACCGCCATAGTACAACCTGAGTGCGGGGCTGTAGTCGTAAAGACAAAGGTACCTGTTCTTCTTCCGTCAGGTCACCCACACCTGTCTGCCCATGAGCACCCTGACACCTGACCAGACAGCCCTCCTAGCCTGAACTGAGAAGGAGTGAGGAGGTGTTGGTGGGGTTATTATTATTGCACTTTATTTTCCCACCAGGCTCTCCAGGCCATTTACCTTGTTGGGGGCATTGGAGACACACAGAGGCCCTTTCCAGAGCTTGCATGGAGATCAGGGTGTGGTGCCCTCTGGGTCAGCTTCAGAGCCTCTGGAGTGAGACTTCTTGTATTCTTTACCATAGGCCGCCCTATGAACATCCAGCTTGTCACATCACAGATTGATACACAGCGAAGACCTGCACAAAGGTAAGTTCTGTGGTCCTTGGATGGGGAAAGAGGCCTATGGTTGGTGATAGTGCCACCCACAAGGCCTTGCCAGATAGTTCACAGTTCTGGTTTTTTGTTAGCATAAACAGAGGCGGCATGACAAGAAACCGTGGCTCTGGAGGTTTTGGTGGTGGTGGCACCAGGAGAGGGACACGTGGAGGCAGCCGGGGAAGAGGTAGAGGCACCGGCAGGAACTCAAAGCAGCAGCTTTCTGCAGAGGAATTGGATGCACAGCTGGATGCTTATAATGCAAGGGTAAGCTGAATCCTTGGGCTCAGAGGACTGGGTGGGATTGAGTGACTACTGTGGTAACCTCTAAAAGCCAATAGAATCAGGGCCTCCTTAGTGAGCCTTCCTTCTCTCTTGCAGATGGACACCAGCTAAACAACCGAGCAAATCCGCACAAGTAACAGGACCCAGAAGCCTCGTCCGTGATGCCTAGAAGGGAGGGTTGGCAACTGGACTGTGCAGACAACGGTGGATTTGTTTTCTGTTTCTTTTTCTTTTCTTTTTCCTTTTTTTCTTTTCCTGTTTTAAAATAGGATCTAAAAACTCATGTAAAGTTTTTTTTTTCCTTTT
>NW_022196911.1:117168458-117172773 GCF_008632895.1 Mastomys coucha | reverse complement strand
TCTGAAACAGACCTGTTTTGTACCGAGTTATTTTTGGGATAAATTTTACTGGTTGCTGTTGTGGAGAAGGTGGCATTTTCACCTTTGCCATAATAAAATAGAAATGTGTGTAGAACTGGAGCTGTCTGGTCCATCCTGCTGTTAGTCTCTGTGGCTGTAGCTAGTACCTGGTATGAAGTTAGAGTTAGTGCCTGGGAGTCTGGGGGAGGCCTGTCTCCTTCCCTACTGTTCTAATGCCTTACTCTAACTGGATAGGTGGGAACCCTACAGAGCGGCAGTGGCCTTTGGGCTGGCACTGCCTGTCCGTTTTTCGTGCACCGTGAGGTTATCAGGGTATGAGGCATCTGCTGAGTGGTATCTAGAGAGATGTGGCCCATAAACTCCTGGACTACTCCTTTGCCTTATGCTTCATTAGAGAAACCTGGTTTCCGCTTTGAACCTGTGATGTTTCCTTCATGTTTTTCTGTCTTACTATATTGACAAGGAAAAATAGGTGCTTCCTTATTTGTGTACAGTCAGTCCTTGGGTGATGCTAGTTGGCAATGCCAAAATCTGAGGATCCCCAAATTCTCATGTAAAGTGGCATAGTGTTTTCTTAGAATCTATGCACATTCTCAGGCTTTTTCAAAGTGTGTTGCATTGTCTAGGGAGGGCAAATGTCTAGCACATGGTGTAATCTTCATTTGGAATATTTGTTCTTGGTTGGCTCTGGAGACAGTTAGGTGTTAATGCACGTTGAGACAGAAACCAATTTCCAAGAGGGTTGGGTTAAGGTATTTTGGGTGCTTCATTGGGTTGGAGACAGGATTTTGAGGAGTGTGGCTGAGAACTACTAGAAGCTTGAAACTTGTCCTTAGTGTGTCAGTGCTGGGATACCTAGAGGGTGGTGAACACAGTGAGGTGTTGCCCAGAAGCAAAGACGTACGGACTGCTGAAAGCTTTGCTTCAGTGTTCACACAAGACCCGAGTCCTGCAGAATGGAGTCCACATTATGACTCTTACTGTATTTTGGTTTTGTCCAAGTGCGTGTACATATATGTGAACAGAGGCAACCATAAGTGGTCGGAGCTATCTATCCACCTTGTTTTTTTAGATGGGGACTCACTAGGACCTGGCCTCTCCAATTAGGCTAGGTGTGCTGCTGGGGTTGAAATGCATGCTACCACACCTGGCTTTTTATGTCTTTGCTTAGAATTTGGGGATCTGAGTTATCCCCGATTTTTGACATTGCCATCTCTGCTTTCAACTTGAGGTGATTGGAGGTGACTCCCAGGCTTCACATCAGGTCTTCAGTTTTGGGTTTTGTGAGAAACGGGCTTCCAAACCACCTTGGCTAAGGAGTGATCCTCCCTTTAGGCATCAAGTGTTGAATCTTGTATAGGCTGCAGTATTAGATTCAGTGGTTCATGGTATATTCAGAAACTTCTGATCTTGTTACATTGCTCAGTCTGTCTCTTGCAGCAGGGCCATTTACCCTCAGGTAAATATTGTTTTACTTTTCCCTTTAGCAAACTAGTAGTTTAATAGAACAAATGAGAAATTGGAATGTAGTGTAGAAATAAGGAAAGACAGTATAATTTTGGAATATTTCTATATGTGCTGTGGGCACGGTGTTTGTAAAGGACCTGGCCTATTCCTTGGGTTCTATTGAATATTCTATACGAATATCTTCCCCTCCAAAATTCAGTTATAGAATCTTTCAGAATTCTTTTATTGTATATAGGTATTTTGCTTGCAAGCATGTCTTGCACCATGTATGAACATTGCCCTTAGAAACCAGAAGAGGGAATTGGTTGTAAACAACCTGTGTTTTGGAGCGGGCGGGCTGAGAAAACCAGGGTCCTCAAGAAGAGCTCTTAATCTCTCTGATCCCTAGAGATACTTTTTTTTTTTCATTAGAAGAAATGTATTTACTCAGCACTAAGTGTCTTATGTAGCCTAGGTTTGCATGGTCCTCAAGCTGCAGCAATCCCAGTGCTGGAATCATATAGATCTGCCCCACCACATTCAACTTAGGGGAACTTTTTTTCCTTTGGTTAGGACTGGGAAGAACAGTCATTAGGCTGCTCTGGAGTGGCAGTCCTCCTGTCACAGCCTCCCAAATGCTGGGATTACCAGCAAGTACCACCATAGTCAACTTCTGAGAAACTGAAAACTCTTCTAGATAGTTGCAACATGTTAGAGTTGAGTTTCTTGAGCATAGTGCTAGCTATGTAGCTCTGCCTGACCCAACACTTGCTGTGTGGAGTCCAGGCTGGCCTTGACCTCAATGGCTTACAGTTCTTTACTTAGAAGCATTGAATTTGATGTCTAGTGGATTTATAAGGAGTTGATTTTGTTGTTGGGCCCAGTGGTGCATGCATACTTCCTGTGATCCCAGCTACTCGGGAGCCTGGTGTGAGAGAAGATTGCTTGAACCCTGTAGTTCAAACTAGTCTGGGCAGTATTGCAAGTCCTTATTTTTCTAAATTTGGATATGATGAATAAATGTTTGTATTCAAGTTGTACAAAATCACAGTTCATGATACCTCATCTCTTTATATTGCTTAATGTTATGGCTATAGAATTTAGATCTAGAGTATCTGCTGAAAAGTAGATAGCTTTTGTATGATGAAAGCTTGGCCATTAGCCATGATGGTTAAGAGTAGGTAGAGCCCAAGCCTTTAGTCCCAGTACTCAGAAAGCAGAGAGAGGGGGATCTCTGAATGTGTTTAAGGCCAGCCTGGTCTACAGAGCAAGTTCCAGGTTAGAGAGGGCTACACAGGGAAACTCTGTCTCAAAACACCCCCACCTACACCCTACACACCCTCTACTACCTAAAAAGAGTGGGTAGGACTTTTAGGAGATTGGACCTTATGGAGAGTATATAGGTCATTGGAGTGATCCTCCTGAAGGAGACATTGGCACCTAGCCTGCCTTCTTTCTATTAAATTTCTTTCAAATTTATTTATTGGGTGTGTGTACATGTATTTGCAAATGTTCTGTAGCATATGTGTGGAGGTCTTCCATCTGTGGGTTTTAGCAGTCAACTTCATGTGTGTACCAGTTGTCTACCCAATGAGCCATCTTGCTAATAATCCCTCTTCACTCCTGGTGTCTACCCGATGAGCCATCTTGCTAATAATCCCTCTCTACTCCTGGCAGCTGTGAAGCTAACTTCTTCCGCCATGGGCTTTCACCTTAATGAACCCTGCTGTTGCCAGGACCAAAGAGAGATCTAGAACAGCCAAAAATAATGTGTTCCTAGAGGGATGATTCTTTTTTGTGAGATAGTAGCTCATGCTATAATTTAGACTGTCTTTGAACTTGACAAGAATCCCCCTGCCTTAGCCTCTTGAGTGTAGAACTTTAGACATGAGATAACATGCTTATCCTGTAAAGTTGATTATCTCACATATATTTGTCATAGTAATGGAAAACTGATTAGCACAATTATATCATTTACATATACATGTGTTTATATTATGTGCATGTGTGTGAATATGTGAATGCCTATGCACCTGTGTGTATGCATATATGAGCCACAGATAGTGATGTCAGGTGTTTTCCTTGAAATCACCCTTTTTATGGATATGTGTCTGAGCCCCAGTGAGTTTATGTATACCACACATGTGCAAGAGGCCAAAAATGGTATTGAGTCTCTTGGAATTGGAGTTACAGGTGGTTGTGAGCAGCTGGGTATGCTGAAGTCCAAATCTAGGTGATTTCAGTCCCAGCAATCTGAGGGAGTTGCAGCTGCATGATTTTGAAGCCAGCCAAGCTACATAGAAAGACCCATCTCCAAAAGATGACCATGCCTATCTCTGTTTGTTTAAGATTTTATTTTTAATTACATGAAGATGGGAGTGGGGTACATACACATACATGTGGCACCCATGGAGGTCAGAAGAAAAAAAATTCCCTGTAGCTAGAATTACGGATGGTTGTGAGCTGCCATGTGGGTGCTATGACCTGAACCTGGATCTTTTTCAAGACAATTGATATGTATTCCTGGCAGCCTGGAATTCACAGAGATCTTTCTACATCTGTCTCCTGAATGCCTGACTTTCATTTAAAATTACACTTACTTGGAGCAGGCGCTACACATGTGCCACAGTGTACATGTGGACCCCAAAAACTTGGAGGTGCTTCTCTTTCCACTGTGTAGATCCCAAGTTTAAATTCATTGCTCTACATTTGGTGGCAAGTGTAGTTACCTCTTGAGCCATCTTGTGTGCCTATCTTTGTACGGGTGCTGAGGACCCTTGATTCGGGTCCTTATACTTGCATGGTATGCATGCACTTCACTGACAGCCATCTCCCCAGGTTTGGAGCA
>NW_022196911.1:117153097-117168448 GCF_008632895.1 Mastomys coucha | reverse complement strand
AACTCCATGTATAGCTGAGGATGCTTAGATTTTTGTGTGTAGTAATAGTAGCATAGGGGCTAAAACTTGGGCCTCAAGTGTATAACATAAGCACTCTACCAAGGAGCTGCATCCTTAGCCCTTTGAATTTCTGATCCTGCCTCCATCTCTTGGGTGAGAGATTGGAGGTATCATGTCCATAGTAAATTACGTAGTGCTGGGAATCAAACCAGAGCTTCATGCCTAGAGCAAACACTACCACAAAGCTACATCCATCGCCCTGTGTTTGTGTTTAAAGTTTTTATGTGTGGTAACGCAGGTGCTACTGTATGTATGTGGAGGTCAGAGGACAACTTCATGGAATCACTTCTACCTTTATGTTGATCCTAGGAATCAAACTCAGGTTATCAAGCTTGTATGACAGGTGCTTTCATTTCATTGTGAATAATCTGAAGCATTAACTGTATGATTCAATGTTCATGCTTAAAAGTAAGGCCTGCCAAGAGTTCCTGTGTGACTCTGCTTAGATGCTCTGTCATAGACTGTTTGCCCTGTGCTTTCCAGACAGGGTCACATGTAAGCTACTCTGGCCTTGAACTCCAGATCTTCCCAATTGAAAGTATAAAGTTTTATTAAAATGCACATATAGTTATCCCAGGCTTTTACTAGCCTGGATGAATAGGTTAAATATATAACTACCCCTGAATCATTTTGGAGATGGAATCACTGTAGCCTAGGCTATCTTTAAATTAATAATCTACCTGCAGCAGCCCCTGTGCCACTATACCTGGAGCTATCTGTTCCTTTTTCTTTCTATTTTTTGATTTTTCAAGAAAGGGTTTCTCTGTGTAGCCCTGGCTATCCTGAAACTCACTCTGTAGACCAGGCTGACCTTGAACTCAGAAATCTTCCTGCTTCTGCCTTCTAAGCTCTGAGACTAAAGGCGTGCGCCACCACCGCCCAACTCTTTCTATTCTTAAAACAAGTTCTTAGAAACCATAGCCAAGAGCTAGAGAGATGGCTCACTGACTGCTCTTCTAAAGGTCCTGAATTCAAATCCTAGCAACCACATGGAGGCTCACAACCACTCGTAATGAGGTCTGATGCCTTCTGGAGTGTCTGAAAACGGCTACAGTGTACTTACATATATTAAATAAATCTTTAAAAAAAAAGAGAGAGAGAGAAACCATAGCCAAGCTGTTCTGGAGAGGCTGGACTTAAACAAATGGCCTTCCTCCTCCTTGTCCTCCTCCTGATGATGCAAACCATCATGCACAGCTGCCAGCATTTATTCACTTGGCCATTTATAGCAAAAGTGAATTTTATTGCTCACAGCATTCTCTTGTCTGTTCTCAGGGTTTTTTTTGAGATAACCTTTTATGCTATTGTGTTCCAACAGCATCTTTAAGAATTCCTTACTTCGACCCACCTATTTCCCTGCCCAACCCTGGAGTCACCATTTCTCCGAGGAGCCTTGGCTCCTTTGATGGAGCGTAAGGTCTAGAAGGCAGCATCTGAACAATGGGTGTGCTTGTTCTTTCTGCCCTTGTCCAGCCAGAGCTAGAACACCTGCATACCAACTAATGTGTAGGCTGCTGTTTACTTCTGTAGTGTCTAGCCATGTCTATGCATTTGAACAGCTGACTCTCACACCCCAGGTTCCCTTGCTTCCCATTCTTATAATTTCTTAGTGTAACAGGGAAAAGTCTGCCTCAGACTCACATTATTCACTTAGATGAGTCAGTATGTTAAGTGTGAACCCAAGCTTTCAGAGCTGCTTTCAAGTCCTCATAAGCAACATCTGCTAACTAGACTACAGTGAGTCCTGAAGTTTTCACTTTTGGCTTTATTAAGATCTAGTAAAAGTATTAATTTCAAGAGTTGTCAGGGACTGAGTGTAGTATCACACACTTTAATCCCAGCACTCAAGAGGCAGAGCCAGGCGGTGGGTACGCCTTTGACCCCAGCACTTGGGAGGCAGAGGCAAGCAGATTTCTGAGTTCGAGGCCAGCCTGCTCTACAGAGTAAGTTCCAGGCTACACAGAGAAACCCTGTCTCTGTGAAAAATCAAAAAAAAAAAAAAAAAAAAAAAAAAAAAAAAAAAAGAGGTGGAGGCAGGAGGACCTCTTGAGTTTGATGCCAGCTTGGTGACATAGCAAGTACCAGGACTACATAGATTATCTTTAAAAAAAAAAAGTTGTTGGGGAATAAAAGGCTAGAGCTTTATAGTCAGTTGGTAGAACATGTACCTGGGTTTGATCTCTAGCACCTCATAACTTAGACTTTGTACCTGTGCAGGCAGGAAAATCAAAAGTTCAAGGTCATCTTTTTATACATAGGGAATTGGATATAAGCCTAGGATACATGAGACCTATATTGAGCCATTCAAACTGAGCTTAGCAGCAAGGGATTATGATCTTAGCAGTCAGACACTAAGGGAATGCCTGATGAAAGATGAGCCTAGGCTATATGCTGAGACCAAAAACTGAACACAACACCATACATTAGGTTAATCTATCATAGTAGGTAATGTACTGTTTCAGCTCCTTTCTCATCTCGGCAATTTTACCATTACATACAGTAGCACAAACACACAGTTACTTAAAACAAGTGAACAGATCTGAGGACTCTTTCAGCAGTAAAACTCAGGCCTTATAAATGACTAGACCTCTGCTAAACTATTCGTGCATTTTGCAGTTGCTTATATCAAATACCACTCTATTCAATGAGAAATGGCAAACAAAACTGGCATAGTGGCCCAGTCCTTTAATCACACACTTAAGAGTCAGAGGCAAAGCAGATCTCTGAGAGTTCAAGGCCAGCAAGGACTACATAGTAAAATCCTGTCTCCTCAAAAGGAAGGAAACAATGGTAGACAAATATGGAATTGTATAACTAGGACTTGCCCCATAGGATAACCAGTTATAGCTGATCAGCCACATGCTTGTTTGCTTTGCACTCTGCCCAGTGATGAACTGCCCTGGTCTCCCTTGCTAGAGTTGATCCATTATCTGCTTTGGAAGTGCTCAATTGGTGAATCATTGGCAATTTTTTTGAGCCAAAGTTTACTCCAACAATGTTAGCTGTTCAAAAATTATGTGAGGTTATATCATTTTTATAAATTTGTGATTTATATGATTTATTTACCATTTACTGTTATCGAATCTCTGGTGCCAACTAGCGAGCCATTTGTTGGAAAATAGCAAATAATATATCATTAAAGATTTTTTAAAATTTATTTGTGTGTGTGTGTATGTGTCCATATGCATGCATACAGAAGCCAGAGAAGGATGTCAGGGGTCTTACAATATTACTCTGCTTACACTCCTTTGAGACAGGTCTCTCACTGAACCTGGAGCTAGGCTGTCAGCCAGCAAGCCCCAGTGATCCTCCTGTTCAGTCCCTACTCTACCCCCAAGTCTTATTCCCCATGACAAGCAATGACCTGACTTTTTATATGAGCATCAGGGATTTGAAATCAAGATTCATTTGTTTTTATTGTATGTATGGGTGTTTTGCCTGCATATATTAATACATGTACAGTGCCCATGGAGGCCAAAAGAGTGTGTTGAATCTTCTACAATGGGATTTAGAAATGGTAGTGAGCTGCCATTTGGGTGCTGAGAACTGAACTTGGGTCCTCTGGAAGAGCTGCCAATGCTCTTACCTGATGAGCTCATCACTAAAGATTTTAATGTAAAGGAGCTGGTGAGATGGCTCAGTGGGTAAGAGCACCAGTTGCTCTTGTGAAAGTCATGAGTTCAAATCCCAGCAACCACATGGTGGCTCACAACCACCTATAATGAGATCTGACGCCCTCTTCTGGTGTGTCTGAAGACAGCTACAGTGTTCTTATAATAAATGCATAAATAATAAATACATTTTATAAAAAAAAAGCCAGGCAGTGGTGGAGCACACCTTTAATCCAAGCACTTGGGAGGCAGAGGCAGGAGGATTTCTGAGTTTGAGGCCAGCCTGGTCTACAGAGTGAATTCCAGAACAGCCAAGGGTATACAGAGAAACCCTGTCTCGAAAAATCAAAAAAAAAAAAAAAAAAAAAAAAAAAAAAAGATTTTAATGTAAAAATAAAGCTATCAGAGCTAGAGAGATGGCTCAGTGGTTAAGATCACCGACTCCCCTTCCGAAGGTCCTGAATTCAAATCCCATCAACCACATGGTGGTTTCACAACCATCTGTAATAAGATCTGACATCCTCTTCTTGAGTGTCTGAAGACAGCTACAGTGTACTTACATATAAAAAATAAATACATCTTTAAAAAAAAAAAAGCTATCAACAGCACTAGGTGATAAATCTTATTTTTATCTATTTATTTTTCTTGGTAGTTTCAGCCATTAGTTTCCATCCACATTGACTGTAGGGTTTTTAAACTTGGTAGCAGGGACACAGGTAACCAAGGCGTAGAACTGGTGTATGACTGCTCATCCTTATTTTGTTTTCTGAACAAATGCCCACTGCTAACACCATGCATGGAACGTTCCTTATTTCTTTGGCCCTTATATCAATCAATACATACATCTGAGTTCTTATCTCCTCCCTTCAAATTTCCAGATTTCGTTTCATCCTGAAGGACATGTTTCTTGTAGCCCACTTCACAGGTGCACTTACGTGGGTGGTATGTTCTCAGCTCACCACCTTGTATATGACAGTCAGGCCCTTCTCATTGCTCACTTGAGGGAGCCATTCTGTTAGCCCCAAGTTGGACACACATTTTTATTTATATCCATGATAAACTATTTTGATGAATGGGAGACAGGGTCCCATTGTACCCCAGGGTGGCCTCAAGTTTTCTTTATAGCTGAAGATGACTTTGAACTGATTCTCCTCATATCCCATGTGCTAGAATCACAGGCATATGCAAGCATCTATGTTTTTTTTTTATTTCTATCGTGAAATGTTTTTGGTAGTATAACAGGAGAGCATGAAGTATATAGTGGAGGTAGGCATGCTGGTTCACACTTCTAACAAACAAAGAAAGTAAGTTTCAAGCAGCCCTCTATATCACATGCCTCAATAACTGCCTGTAACTCCAGCTCCATGTGATCTGGTGCCATTCTTGCCTGTACAGTTACTGTGCACATACATACCCACATATACACATAATTAATAAGAAGGAAAAAGCTGGGTGTGGTGATGTATCCTGGCACTCAGGAAGCAGAAACAGGAGGATCTCCGAGAGTTCAAGACCATCCTGGTCTACATAGTTCCAACACAGCCAGGACTGCATAGAAGCAGGTGGGTCTCTGAATTTAAGCCCAACCTGCTTTAAAGAGGGAGTTCCAGGACAGCAGGGGCTATACAGGAAAACCCTGTCTCGAAAAATAAACAAGAACAATAACAAATCTAAAGGGAGCACAGGCCACATTCAAAAGTGTCTGATCACGGGGCTGGTGAGATGGCTCAGCGAGTAAGAGCACTGACTGCTCTTCCAGAGGTCCTAAGTTCAAATCCCAGCAACCACATGGTGGCTCACAACCACCCGTAATAAGATCTGACACCCTCTTCTGGTGTGTCTGAAGACAGCTACAGTGTACTTACATATAATAATAAATAAACCTTTATATTAAAAAAAAAGTGTCTGATCACACCACAGAAGAAATGGGTTCAACACACTTCACTGTCCTGGCCATGGACTGTCCAGAGAAGACTCCAGTCCTTTCACTGAATGTTTCAAAAAACAATCTGTGCCAGGCAGTGGTGGCGCACGCCTTTGATCCCAGCACTTGGGAGGCAGAGACAGATGGATTTCTGAGTTTGAGGCCAGCCTGGTCTATGGAGTGAGTTCCAGGTCGGCCAGAGCTATAAAGAGAAACCCTATCTCAAAAAACCAAAAAAAGAAAAAAATTAACAAACTTAAAGAATTCACAAAATGTAATCAGGGAAATACTGACTGGACTTTTAATGATTTTTGTTAATTTTTTTCTTTTCTTTTTTTTTCTTTCTTTTTTTTTTTTGGTTTTTCAAGACAGGGTTTCTCTGTTTAGCCCTCGCTGTCCTGGAACTCTGTAGATCAGGCTGGCCAGCCTCGAACTCAGAAATCTGCCTGCCTCTGCTTCCCAAGGGCTGGGATTAAAGGAATGTGCCACCATGCCCAGCTTTGTTAATTTTTTTCAAGTGTCAATCACTGCAGCTAGACTGTATGAAAAGCTTTGGGGATGGGGCAGGCTAGAAAGATGGCTCAGCAGTTTAGAGCACTGGCTTCTCTTTGAAAGAGATTTCAGGTTTGATTCCCAGTACAGTAGCCACTACTGCACTGGTCTCACTACTATTCTAACTCCAGCTCCCGAGGATCCAGTGCCCTCTTCTGACCTCTATGGGTACTGCATACAAGTGGTTCAGAGACTACATCCAGGCAAAACGTTTATATGCATAAAATAAAAATAAATATAAAAATTAAAAACGCTGCTTTGGAAGATTTGTGCTTGGAGCGTCAAACCAGAGAATTGTGGGTGGCACAGAGCTCAATAAACCAAGAGAATTGTGGGTGGCACAGAGCTCAATAAACCAGGCTCATCCAGTTGGAGGACCATGAGCCTTCTGAAAAGCCAGCTTCCTTGGGCACACTTCCTTGGGCACACGTGTGTAGGTGGAAGCCCAGCCAAAATCATCATATAGTAAGAGTGGGAATAATCAACTGCTTTTTTTTTGGGGGGGGGGGGACGGTTCGAGACAGGGTTTCTCTGTGTAGCCCTGGCTGTCCTGGAACTCACTCTGTAGATCAGGCTAGCCTTGAACTCAGAAATCCGAACTTTCTCTGCCTCCCAAGTGCTGGGATTAAAGGTGTGTGCCACCACTGCCCAGCTCAAGTGTCTTTTTGTTTTAAAATAGTTCACCATAGAACAACAGCTACCTGAAGGTAGGATAATGATACTGCAGATCCATCTTCCTTAGAGATAAAAATACATGAGCTCGAAAGAACACTTTATTTGCTTCAGATTGATGCACGGCAGAGGATATGAGTGCTTGTATAAACTAACTGAGCCATAACTTAAAAGTGGGTAGTGGAGGCCATTGGATCCAAAAAGTCATCTTTTAAGTTTGATGACTGGAGCCAACAGCTGTTTCCTAGGTACCACAAGGGCAGGTGTGTCTAGCAGAGCAGGCCAGAAGTGATGGCTCTTGTGGGATTAAACTACAGAAATTCCTGTACCTTCCCTTAAACTCTTGCTTCCCTTCAGTCTGAGGCTACACTTGGGAGAAGCCACAATGGAGTGCCCTCAGGGAGTAGCAGGAACTGAATCCTCAGGAGGAACTGGACTAGCTGGCACAAGCACACCACAGGAAGCCCTCCAGCCAGGCCCTCCACTAAGAAGGCCCTATCCTAAAGGTTTCGAAATATGCTTAGTGGTGGTGGTGGTGATGCACACCTTTAATCGCAGCATCCTGGAGGCAGAGGCAGGCGGGT
Source organism: Mastomys coucha (assembly GCF_008632895.1). Taxonomy (NCBI): domain Eukaryota; kingdom Metazoa; phylum Chordata; class Mammalia; order Rodentia; family Muridae; genus Mastomys; species Mastomys coucha. Next base: position 117,161,045 of record NW_022196911.1, on the reverse strand, counting down.
CTCGAAGAGTTAAGAGTCTGGCCTAGTCTACAAAGTGAGGATCAAGATAGCCAGCCTGTTATAAGAAAAACCCCCTCTCAAAACAAAGCCAAACAACTTATAATATACGCGGGTTCTGGAGGTCACACAGACTCCAGAGCAATGCGCGGGGCGGCAAAGCTACAAGGTGCACTGCCTTCTGTAAGGGCTGAGGGTCTGTTGATTCCGGGACAATGGGACAGGGGCCAGGCAGGGCAATCAGGGAACCCAGGGAGCCACAGAAGGGCCGCGCGACGCCGCTCTGGAAGAGAAGGCCCTCGTCGCACAAACGCTCGTACTAGACATTCGATGGAAGGCGCGACGCCGCAAGCCCGCGCAAGATGCGCCCACGAGGCCCGCAGCAAAATGGCGACAGCGCCGACCCGCGTCCCCTGCCTGCGCATGCGCAAGGGACCCCGCCCGCGAGAGCGGAAGTCTTGTGACCCCGGAAGTGGCCGTCCGAGCGGCGGGCGGCGGACGACGTTCGTCATTTGGTGCGGGAGGGAGCGCGAGAGCGGCGGTCGAGCCTCCGGTGAGTGGGCGCGTGGCGCGGGGCGGCGCGTGAGGGGAGCGGGGCGGCTTTGTGCGGCGCCGCGGACGACTGCGGCGCTCGCGGGCGGGGCGCGGTTACCGCGGCGGGCGGGGCGGGCCCGGGAGGCTGCATAGGTCCTGCCGGAGGGGCCGCCGCCGCCCGGGCCTGCGCGCCCGGGGCCAGTGGGACCCCCTCCCTCGGCCTCGCGGGCGGGGTCCGGCGCGGGGCCTTGCCCGGGGCTCCCGCCGCGCGGCCCCGCCCCGCTCGGATTGCGGGCGGTTCGGAAGTGCGGGCCGCGCCCTGATGCTGTCGCCGGCGGCCACGCTCGGCGGCGTCGGGCGGGGTCGCCTGCAGCCTCCCGGTATCGGACCGCCGCTTTTTGTGTTCCTTTGGCGGATCCCTCTTAGAGGGACAACGGCCGGGCTGTTCCCCGACCGCTGCGCATCGCCTGCAGGCACCACAGTGGTCTTCTGAGAGACATTTGGGTATCTGCGGAACTGAAAGGCACCCAGGCGCTTCCGTCCGGGTTGGTGCTGCACCGCCACTGACGGTTTAGGGTCAGGGCCCAGAAGCAGGCTCCTGAGATTTATTTGCAGGCGCTGCACCAGCTCCCAAGTTGCATACGCAGACCCTCACTGGAGAGGACAAACCTGCGTATTTAGGATCCCCCTTGGGCTCTTGGGATCTAGGCGGTCATCACATAGCTGAGCTTAGGACAGTATTCCCTTGGAAGGAACGAACGAACAGTCCCTTGTCCTGCACGTGGCTAAGATACAGAGCATCCCCCTGTAGGAGAACTTACCTCCATGACCCAACCCAGTAAGATGAGAGTCTGGGCAGCTTGGGACAGCAGCAGGCCCCCAGGGATTTAGCGTTTCCTCTGCCAGTTCAGTTCGGTCTGGATGCTTCTTATTCTTAATGGGGAGGGGAGGAAAGGTATTTTGCTTCTCTGAGGAACAGGCTGTGGTTCCATTTCATTGCTTGGGGTGTAGTCCTCTCAAATGGGCCTCCCTGTAGGGCAGTGGCAGCATCCTCCTCCTGTCTCCTCTCAGGAGTTTCCCTGCAGGTGTCAGGGTCTGCCTAGGGTAGAATGCCTCAGGCTGTCACAGCCCTGCTCATGCCCCACCCACAGGTGTCCCAGGCTAGAGGTGAGCATGGCAGAACAGGAGCCCACTGCTGAGCAGCTTGCTCAGATAGCTGCGGAGAATGAGGAAGATGAGCACTCCGTGAACTACAAGCCTCCAGCCCAGAAGAGCATCCAGGAGATCCAGGAACTGGACAAGGATGATGAAAGCCTTCGAAAGTACAAGGAGGCCCTGCTGGGCCGAGTAGCTGTCTCTGCAGGTGGGTGGCTTTGAGGAGGGATCTCACTTAACCCTGTTGCCACCCTCTCTTTCCAGAGCACTCTTCCGGGAAGTGAGTTAAAAAAAAACAATCTTAAGGGATGGCACTCTGACTTTTAACTCTCACTCTGCAGACCCCAATGTCCCCAACGTCATTGTGACCCGCCTGACCTTGGTATGCAGCACTGCCCCAGGCCCTCTGGAACTGGACCTGACAGGTGAGTAGGTATTAGAATCCCTGGGTGGGGCCAGCTGGCATCTTGCCTCTACCCCTAAAAATAATTTTCTGCACTGGTGCCCTCTGGTGGAGCAGAGGGGAAGTGCAGCTAGGGGCTTGCCAAGGCTCTGCTTTGTGTCTAGGAAGGGGCTGGGGTAAGTGAGTGTGGGGGCGGGGCGGAAAGTCTTCCACGCAGTCAGCTGAGCTCCCTCAATACAGGTGATCTGGAGAGCTTCAAGAAACAGTCCTTTGTCTTGAAGGAAGGTGTGGAGTACCGGATAAAAATCTCTTTCCGGGTAAGGTGGAGGCTTTGAGAGGCCTAGAAAAGAGGGGCAGAGGAGCAAGAATAGGAAGCCAGCTGACCCTGGTTCTGTGTCCCCACAGGTGAACAGAGAGATCGTGTCAGGCATGAAGTACATCCAGCACACATATAGGAAAGGAGTCAAGAGTGAGTGGGCGGGCCCATAGAGTGGGAAGCCAGTGGGCCTGGGAGGGGGCTTGTATCACCAGTAATCATGCCTTTCCTGTCTACAGTTGACAAGACTGACTACATGGTTGGGAGCTATGGGCCAAGGGCTGAAGAATACGAGTTCCTGACACCCATGGAGGAGGCTCCCAAAGGCATGCTTGCTCGGGGCAGTTACAACATCAAGTCCCGCTTCACAGATGACGACAAAACTGACCACCTGTCCTGGGAGTGGAACCTCACCATCAAAAAGGAATGGAAGGACTGAGCTCCAGCTGGGAGGCGGGCAGGGCGACGGACAGACAGAAGGACCGACATGCCCCACCCTAACCCCCTACCCACCCCAAACCAAAGTGCTGACAGGACCTCCCTCACCATTCCTCCCTAGTCCACTCAGGCAGTCAGCTCTTCTGTCTGCCCCTCCTCCACCTCCTGCCCGCAGGCCCCTGTGGTCTCTAGTGTCACATTGCTGCTTCTGCCTGTGCAGTGGGGGAGGGGCTCCAGCCCAGGCCTCCAATCTGCTGTGTCCCTCCAGGTTCCCTCTGTCTGTCTTCCCTTCCTCAGGCCCTGGCTTCTAGGATGGAACAGAACACTGTCAGGGTTGCCCAGCCCACCTTGTCTCTGTTCCCGCTGAGCAACCCTCAGCACGGGGAGGGGCTGGGCTGTCTGTCCTCTAGTCTCACCACTCCCTGGCCAGGTCATCCATCACTGTCAGTCACTGTCTAACCATGATGCCTTAACATGTGGAACGTGTACTGGGGGCCGTCGCTAACTCTTAACTCCCCTGTCTGCATGAGCATGTGGTCTCCCTGTCCTTGCCTTGTCTGCCATCCCCATCCTGGTGACCTGCCCAAAGGAGGCCTGGGGTGTGCTGCTGTTGCTTCCTGCAGGCCTGGCCAGCTCTTCCCCTCCCCGTGGCCAGGGTTGGGGGTGGCTCCAGTAGCGAGGGGAGGGTCAATTGCCAAAACTCAATGCCTCCAGCCCCATCTAGGAGGCAGGGTAGGGTGCCTCATTCCTCTGCCTTCTCTGTCCCTTGTAGGCAGTACTCAGAGCCCCTGTCCCCACAGAGAGCCCCTGAGGGACAAAGCCAGCCGAGCCTTACTTGTCTCACCTGGGCCTTGTGGCCTGAACCTCGTGCCTGGCCTGTCAGTATTTATTGCCTCCATTTGGGCCAGCTGGCCTGATGCCTCTGCCCCGGTTCTTGGTGCCACCCTCCCTGGGCAGGCCCTCCCTGGGCCCAGCCAGGACCAATGTGGGACCAAGTTCACACAGTTGGGAGCTGTCTCCTGTGCCTCCCCTCCCTATCCCCAGTCCCTGTGTGGTGTCTGCCAGGCCCAGCCTCAACAGGCAGAGGAGCCTGTCCCTGCTTCTCTCTGACTGGGAAATAAACACCCCTGAAGGAGTCTGGGACGGTGTGTTCTATGCTACTTGTATTGGGGGGTTGTAGGGAATGGCAAGAATCTAGTGGAGGGTGGAGGCCACTCAGATCATATATATGTCCTGGCTACAAGGATGTCTGCTGCTAAGAGTCCTGATTTGTCTTTACTTCTGGCTTCCTGTGGAGATGTGAATATAAAACAAACCCCAAGCCTGTGGGTCACAGTGTTGGCCCTGGGCATAGAGGGGTTGCCTGAGTCAGCATATCTAAATTCCCCTGGCTGGGACTTGCCCTCAGTGCAGAGCCCTCCATGCTTCATAACAGAAGTCCTGCTGGAAGATCAGACTGATCTGGCTCTGCACAACTTGCATGTGTAGGTCAACCTGGTGAAGGAGTGCTCCGTGTCTGTTAATGGGGCCATTTGGAACAGGAACCGATGCCACGGAAGCCTCTGCACAGCTCCACTACAGTGCTCTATAGAGCACCTAGGTAGAAGGGCAGGACCACTGCACTGCACTACGAAGCTTGTAGCAGAAGAGAAGTCAGTAAACCTTAACAGGGGCTCCTGTGTAGCTCTCTGTAGTGACCACAGGGAGGCGGGATTACTTGTCTCTGAGCACACCCAAAGGCACCTAGTAACCTCAAAACCCCACCCTGCCTTTACAAAGAGTCAGTCTAAAAACCTCCTTTTTAGCAGTATGCTAGCTTTGAGAAGCCACCCTCTGATTAAGACGTTCAATAAAGTGGTTGTACCATTCCTGTAGCTAGCAGTGGTCAGTTACAATCTTGGCTTGGGGTCCACCAGTGTTGACTAGTGTGATGACCCTTTACTGCAGGGGGCCAGAAGATGCCTTTTTGTCTTGTTGCTGACAGCTGACTATAAACCGGGCCTTGTCAGCTATCTTTACTAGGTCCATCGGAGCCACAGACTAGCGGACCCCAGATCTAGCCTTCTGCAGGACACTGACCTGATAATAGCAGCTCCTTGCATTAGGCAGCCAAATTGTTGATCCAATCCTTTCCCAGAACTCTTCCTGGCCCCAGCAGCCAGGGAGGCCTGAGCAGGGGGAGGCCTTTTCTCCAAGCTTTGCAAAGCCAACCAGTCTCCTAGCTCATCCTTAAAATTTTTACTACACGCACTTCAGCAATGCTGTTTATCAAATAAGGGCTTCTGAAGCTCACATTGGACCAAGATACTTAATCTTACAGCTTTGTGTTTGTCCTAGACAAGTAAGTGTGTGAACTCAGACCCTAAGTTCCAAGTGTACAAGCATACTGCCAACAGCTAGGACTTTGCTCTGGCTCCTCCCAGTGCAGGGTAACTCAGGGTGGCCTCATAAAGTGCGTGATGTGTTTCCTAGGTCCCAAGTCTAACCTGCTCCCTATCTCACCCCCACTAACCTGCCTCTGTGGAGTGGTGTTCCAAGGCCTGCTGCTTTCCCTCAGGAGCCAAGCATTCTCCCACCAACTTCTGACTATGACTCCCAAGAATTCCCTAGCTTCTGGCTCTTCAGCTACCTACAGACAGGCCTCCTTTCCTGAGGAAAGTGATGGTCTGTTAGTAGTACCAGTTGATGAGTAGTCAGTTTCCATGCTGTGTGTAAGTAACCATCAGCTATTGTGATTTACATGACCCTTCTCTGCCCAGCACAATCCTGTACCAATCAAATCTGCTACACCGAGGGCCAGGTACACCATTACCGTCTCCCACTTTGCTGTAGTCAGCTCTTTCAGTTCACCCTCCAGGGCAACCAGTCCTATAGCCAACCTGCTGTCCCCCACTGGACCCCCCAACAAGCATGCCAGCTAAAAATGAGTTGCTTTGTTCTGAGAACTAGTAGTAATCAGAACCACCAAGAACTCAACGTAAGGTGGCTGAGCACCTTCTCTGAGTAAGACCCCTTCCTGAAGGATATTCTGATGCATTTCCAATGGCCCAGAAAATGTGTGGGTGGGATTTACACGACCTTGATACTAGTGTGGCCATACTAACACCTCTTTTCAGCAATGGCAGCTGTTCTTAGAAGACATAAGACAGGCCTTGGGAAACAGAACTAAGTCACCAGCTGGGCCCTCGAGGGTGAGTGGACGTTCAGGTGATCTGACCTGCATTTGCAGATTGGGACATACTACCCATATATTATCTGGCCACTCAACAAACCCAGAAGGCCCAAGAATTTCAGGCCTCCCTCTGGCTTCTTCCCTTCTACATTGCTGTGTAGAAGGCCAGTGCAGAGATAGCAGACATTTTTGTTTTGGGTTTTTTTTTTTTTTTTTTTTTTTTTGGTTTTTCGAGACAGGGTTTCTCTGTGTAGCCCTGGCTGTCCTGGAACTCCCTCTGTAGACCAGGCTGGCCTCGAACTCAGAAATCCTCCTGCCTCTGCCTCCCAAGTGCTGGGATTAAAGGCGTGCGCCACCACTGCCCAGCATTTTAAAAAAGATTTATTTATATTATTTATGAGTACACTTTAGCTGTCTTCAGACACACCAAAAAAAAGGCATCAGATTCCATGACAGATGGTTGTGAACCACCATGTAGTTGCTGGGAATTGAACTCAGGACCTCTGGAAGAGCAGTCAGTGCTCTTAGCCACTGAGCCATCTCTCCAGCCCTGATGGTAGACATTTGAAGACATTCACTAGTCTACGATTCTGTGATCATCAGGAGACCTTCATAGCTGCCCCTTCTGTTCATACAATGTCAACAGCCCTACTCTGTTATGTGGATAGGGCAGCTGCCTGCATTGAGAGCTTTATCCATCCCATGTCTGACACTGGCAGCCCAAAGGCCTGGTCCTGAAGGCAAGTTGTCTTTAAACTATCACACTCAAACCACACCCAGCCCCCTGATCTTTTCCCTTCCATAGACAAAACACCCCACGCCTAGCATTTAGTTACCAAAATCCTGAACCTTTTTTTTTTTTTGAGACAAGGTCTCAGGTAGCCCATGCTGTCCTTCAGCTCCTGGTACTTAACGGGTATAGTGGAATATGCCTGTAATTCCAGGCATTTAGGAGACAGAGGCAATATGATTGCTGAAAGTTTGAGGCCAGGCTAGCCTACATAGTGAGCTTCAAAACAATAGAGGGCTAAAGAGAGGGAGGGGTCAGGGGAGACTGTCTCAAAAACAAGACAGAAGGAACTAATCCACCTGCCTCTCTCAAGTACTGGGATTGCAGGGAACACTGCCATACCAGCCAACATTCTAAACACTTCTCATTTTCATTTTTTGATTCAGGGTTTCTCTCTGTAACCCTGGCTGTCCTGGAACCTGCTTTGTATACCAGGGTAGCCACCACACACAGATCCAACTGCCTCTACCACCTGAGCACCGGGATTAAAGGTGTGTGCCACCACTGACCAATAACTCTGGTTGTCTCTGGTTCCAAATGATGGTTTCTAAAACAGCTCAAGGCAGCTACAAAAACACTGAGAGACAACAGCAGATATGAAGCGATTTCTACCACAGAGTAGGTGCTCTCCAAGGGCAAAGTCATTCATAGCCCTCCCAGGCCTGAAAAGTCATCCCATAGACACAGGAAGGTTTCCCAGTGAGTATGATTCCTGCTCTTCCTACACTGAATGGAGTTGGGGTACAGAGAACTCCGTCTTCAAGGTAAGAAACTCATGCTGGATAAGAGGAGCTCCTAGTAGGAAAGGTAATATATGTCCTTATTTACAATGTCACAAAAGAAGCTACATTCAGGCAATGGTGGTACACACCTTTGATGCCAGCACTCTCAGGAGGCAGAGGTAAATGGATCTCTGAGTTTGAGGTCAGGCTGGTGTCTATCGAGTGAATTCCAGGGCTACATAGGAAAACCCTGTCTTGAAAAACTAAAACAAAAAAAAAACAGGGACTGCTCACAGCTGTAACTACAAAACCATATACCATATTTCTGTTTTTATTATTTCTGAGAGCAGTACAGTATTAGTCAACCTATATACTTAATATATGGGTGTTTCCCTTTTTTTTTTTTTTTTTTTTTTTTTTT
>NW_022196911.1:117137693-117153035 GCF_008632895.1 Mastomys coucha | reverse complement strand
TCACTCTGTAGACCAGGCTGGCCTCGAACTCAGAAACCCGCCTGCCTCTGTCTCCCAAGTGCTGGGATCAAATGCGTGCGCCACCATCGCCTGGCTTGTGTTTCCCTTTTCTAACGACCCTTGACTATCAGGATAGTTTTTGTAGTGGGAAGTGAAAAGAGAAGAGGCTGTTAGAATGAGTGAGCACTCTGGGGTGGGGGTGGAGAGCAGGTCGGGTGACAGCCATTGAGCAGTAAAGAAAGAGAAAGATGGACCTAACGTTGACAGGGACTGCTCACAGCTTTAACTACAGCACTCAGTAGGCTGGGGGCAGATCTTTAAGTATTTCCTCAAGTTCGAGACCAGCCTGTGTACGTAATGAGCTCCAAGTCATTAAGGGATAGCGACACAAAGTAGATGATGAAAAAAAAAAAACCCAACCGAGACAAAATGTGAATCTCGTACGTAACAGAAAGGCTGATTTACAGAAGCCAAACCTTTTTATTATTCAACCCAGCGAACACAAGTGCCATTTCAACATGTAGTCAATATAAAGTGGACGACGACTTTAACTGCTTTCTCCACTTCCCCAGCGGGCTTCGGGTCTTGCAGGTCTCGAGCACGCATTCCGGTGGGCAGGAGCCTCGGACAACCAAGGGGCGCCCGAGAACCGCGCCCGCAGCGGGTGGAGACGCCAGGCTGCAGCCGTGCGGCCACTCACGTGCGCCCGCTGCCGCAGCCGAGAACTGCACCGTCCCATGAACCTCGGGGTCCGTCACCCACGACCCGGGCAGGAGCTGCACGAGCAGCACGCGCGCCGGAAGTGGCAGGCCTGACTTCCTGGCGGAGACTTGGGGGCGGTGCCAGTACGGAAACGCGGTCCAGTCAGAATGCAACACGAGGGGCTTCGGAGGCGCAGGCGTGGCTCCGCCCACGGGCCCGGGGCTCCGCCCACTGCCACGTTCGACAGAGGATCGAGCTTTGGGTGCGCGCATGTCTCGGCCAATCAGGAGCCACACGGCCGGGCAGCTGAAAGCAGCGGCCATTCCAGAGGTGTGGGAGGCGTGGGAAAAGTCGCCAGTCAGAAGTCCAGAAAGAGAAAGTCGGCCTCCGCCAGCGAATCAGACACTGGAGAACATAGGGCTTGTGTGCGCGCGCGCGCTCACCGTGGCCAATCCGAAGCACGAACGGAAAGGCCTCTGGGTCCTTTTGGACTTCGTGGCCCAGCCTTGAGTGGGTGTCCAGTCCTCGCACGGAGAGGGCGGGCTTCTCAAGTCCTCGGCCAATCGAAGGGCCCTGCCGGGCGCATGCGCGTGGCGGCAGACGCGCGCAGCGAGGGGGAGGCGTGGGCGCGTCCCCGGCCCAGGATTTATAAAGGCGAGGTCTGGACCGACGCGCGCTCTCGTCGCCTTGGCTGTCCCGGCGGCGCCAACCCAGCTGCCCCGCCCGCTGCCGACGTCCGACATGCTGAGCCGTGCTTTGCTGTGCCTGGCCCTGGCCTGGGCGGCTAGGGTGGGCGCCGACGCCCTGGAGGAGGAGGACAACGTCCTGGTGCTGAAGAAGAGCAACTTCGCGGAGGCGCTGGCGGCGCACAACTACCTGCTAGTGGAGTTCTGTGAGTGCGCCGTGGGCCTGGCCGGGCGGGCAGGGCCCCTTGTCCACAGACTACTCCGGGCCGCCCTCGGCGGCACCCAGCACTGTCGTGCGCGGCTGACCTCTCTTGAATACGGTAGCCCGTAGACCTCAGCTTGCCCCACGGAGCACGGGCTGGCCGGTCCCGAGCTGCACCTCGCGGGTAGCACCTACTGTAAGCTTCTCTACTTCCAGTTTTCCCAAGAGCATCCTTCCTACCCAAAGTGGAAGTCGTTGTAGTCAGGGCTTCTTGAGGGTGACTGCGGGGGCTCAGAATCAAGAAGGTGTCTTTGTGCACGGTGTCCACATGGCCAGAACCTTCTGTTAGCTGGGAAAACCAGAATGGGCTGTGTGAGCAGTTAGCAATTCCGATAGAGTAGATCAAAGCCTATTTACTATGCCCACCCTACCTGTAACCTGCCGTATTCTCCTTACCGGGAAGCAAGCCAGATCCTAAGCCTTTACTTCTATTTACAAGTGTGTGTGCTCCAACACAGCTGCCAGGCTGCCTTGACAGATTGTCACATTCCCATACTAGAAAGAACAGCTTTGGATTGGCATCTGGGCACGTTCTTGCTAGGTATAGTGCGGGGTCAGCAACCTTTTAACTTTTCCTAGATTCTGAGTGGTAAATCCTAGGGATACACTGACCCTGGTTGCTGGGGCAGTAGGAAGTTACAAGTCAGGATTATTTTGCAGTGCTGGTGGTCACAGGGCAAAGTAGGGATTGGGGTTGGTTTGTCATTCATGGCCTCTGTCCTGATATTGCCCAAGAGCACCAGCTATCAGTGCAGTCTCTTGTATGCGTTAAGAGGGGTTATCTTGGTATGCTGATAAGGTTTTTATGAAAGGAAGTACAAAGGGAAGGAATAGACCTGGGTAGAGGACTGCCTTTTCAATGACCTGGTTTCTTTTACAGATGCCCCATGGTGTGGCCACTGCAAAGCTCTGGCCCCTGAGTATGCCAAAGCTGCTGCGAAACTGAAGGCTGAAGGCTCTGAGATCCGACTAGCAAAGGTGGATGCCACAGAAGAGTCTGACCTGGCCCAGCAGTATGGTGTCCGTGGCTACCCTACCATCAAGTTCTTCAAGAATGGAGACACAGGCTCCCCAAAGGAATATACAGGTGTGACCCTAGCACTGCCCTTTAAAGACTGTGTAGGCTTTGGGAGCAAACCAGAAGCATGTCTTAGAGGTAGGGAAACCTTTTTCAGAGGCTTAGAGAGGCCCTGTTCTCAAGTGGGTTCTAGATCAACTCTTGCATTTGGGAGCTACTGAGAGAAAGTTCCCCCTTTGGAGTACTTCACAGGAAGTGTCACATCTGTGATGACCTCCTGAGTCGCCTGCTGGCTGAGGCTTATCTGGTGATTGACCAATGAGGAGGAGGAGGCAAGTGCTTCGCTGTACACACGGGGCTTTGAACTATTGGTGCTTCCCGGAATGTAGTGCTTCCAGATAGTGTAGGCGTGGCACTTGGGTGCTGCTTTCTGACTGTCACTCACAGGGTGTCAGTACCAGACCAGGCATTCATGATTCTCACTGCACCTCTCCCTTTGGGAAACTTTCATAGTTACGGCATTCTGGTTGTTGGTGACCGAATGCAAATCCAAGCTTCCATCTAACACCAAACCACTGCTAAAGGGATTTTCATGGAGGCTGGACCTTGATATAAGCAATTCAGTTACTTACTACTAGCAAAAGACTTGGGTCTCAACCACATGTGGTGGCATAAACCTTTAACCCTAGCATTTGGGAGGCAGAGGCTGGTGGATCTCTTTAGTTCGAGGCTAGCCTGGTATTTAGAGCAATATATATACGCACACATACACACTCACATATGTCATATGTAGTATCTCTCCTTGAGCAGCAATGTGCTGTTCAATGTTAGCCCCTCTAGTTACCTCCCTAGGCTATCTGTGGTCCTTTTTATATGACTTCACTTTTGGAGTAGAAAATTCCTGTCCTCCATGTGGTGGTAGCACACAACCTTAGTCCCATTACTTGGGAGGCAGAAGCAGGCAGAACTCTTGAGGACAGCCTGCTCTACTGCTCTACAGATCAAGTTTCTTTTTTTGTTTGTTTGGTTGGTTGGTTGGTTTTCGAGACAGGGTTTTTCTGTGTAGCCCTGGCTGTCCTGGAATTCACTCTGTAGACCAGGCTGGCCTCGAACTCAGAAATCCACCGGCCTCTGCCTCCCAAGTGCTGGGATTAAAGGTGTGCGCCACCACCACCTGGCCAGATCAAGTTTCAAGACAGTCAAAACTACACAGAAAACCCTGTCCAATTTAAAAAAAAAAAAGTTTCTTTGCCCAGAACTCAATGTATTGGCTCCTACTTATGATCAGCACCTAGGAAGCAGAGGCATGAGTACCTTCCAAGTTTGAGGCCAATCCTAGTGTGGTATCTACGCCATCCAGGTCTACAGAGTAAGACCCCATCTGGAAAGTATGCAGTTTGGTCAGTAGAGCACTTGCCTAACGTATGAAGCCCTGAGTACAGTCACTACTACTTCACATACTGGGTATGGCAGTGCTGGGTTTAGTTGTTTTTTTGTATGTATGTGTACACACACATGCAAGCCTACCTGAAGCATAGTGTTTATTTGTTGATCTTGTGCATTCTGTCAGAAGAATATGTTAGATCACGTAGAACTCAAGTTACAGGCCGCTGTGGGCCACCTCCTGTAAGTGCTGGCAACCAAACCCAGGTCCTCTTAGAAGAGCAGCAAGTGTTCTTAAACAATTGAGCCATCTCTCCAGCCCCCTGTCCCCAGTCAAAAATTTAAAGGGAAAAAAAAAAGTAGGTTTGTTTCCTTAGCCAAGTAGAAGTGGCACACTTTTTAAATCCCGGCAGCTCCGTAGGCAGGCGGATCTCTGAGTCCAAGGCCACCCTGGTCTACTGACCAAGCTCCAGAATAGCCAGGGCTACACAGAAATACCCTGTCTCAAAAAAAAAAAAAAAAAAAAAAAAAAAAGAAAAGAAAAGAAAAGAAAAAAAATTTTTTTTAAATGACCACAGTTACTTTGATGTTCAACTAGCCTCTAGATTTTCTGAGTGAGCTATGTCTTATTTGGAAACTGGCAGCTGAGTTTCTTGTTGGCACTGAGCTGTAGAATCCTGGTAAATCTAATGTGAGACATGCCTTGATTAGTCCAAAAGGCCCGGTCCAGGAGGAGGGCATCTTCTATCAGCCTCTCCCTTAGGAGGAACCAGGCTTTCTTTTCCTCACTCTGTCTCCTTTGACTAGCACTCAAGCACACAATATTTTTCCAATTCTTATCCATCTAGGAAGTGGGTAGGGCAAGTTCCAGACAGGAAACCTGGCCCACCTAAGGTGTCAGAGTCAAGTCAGTCCTGTTTTAGGGCAGCAGAGCTAGCACTGAGGTTGACTAACCCCCACATCTCCAGGGTGTAGCCTTTTGTGTGAGTACTGTAGGAGAACCAGAACTGAACAAACATTAGTGTTCAAGGAAATTTGGAAGATGCAAGCAGATTGGGGAGAAATGCCTAGTGGGCAGGACATATTTTCAGATGTGTGTACTCTTTCCTATGATGAGTACCATGGTGGCCTCTTCTGGAATCCAGAGGCTACATCCAGTTCTCTCTAGGAGAATATTTTGCTCTAGGAATAGGCTGGCCTGTCTTGAGCCTCGTGGCACAGCTCAGGAGAGATGCCCTGGCAGGATGGATGATACCCTGTTTCACAGGAGCTTGCATTTGTTTGGGGTGTAGCTGGCAGGGAAGCTGACGACATTGTGAACTGGTTGAAGAAGCGCACAGGCCCAGCAGCCACAACCCTGTCTGACACTGCAGCTGCAGAGTCCTTGGTGGACTCAAGTGAAGTGACGGTCATCGGTTTCTTCAAGGTAGAACTTTAGAATTCCATTTGGTCTGTCTGCTATCCTTACAGAGGGAGGGGTCCCTGGTGTTTTTCAGGAGCACTGCTCAGGGTTGGCCACCTCTGTTTACTCTTCCTCTTCCAGGACGTAGAGTCAGACTCTGCCAAGCAGTTCTTGCTAGCAGCAGAAGCTATTGATGACATACCTTTTGGAATCACGTCCAACAGCGGTGTGTTCTCCAAGTACCAGCTGGACAAGGATGGAGTGGTCCTCTTTAAGAAGGTGAGTGCCCCTTGGGCAGCTGTGCCAGGGCAGTTCAGACGTTGGTCTGCAGGGGGTGGTGTTGCCTGCTTTTATTGGGAAGGACCAAGCTGGGCTGATAAGATAGATAGTGATCAAGGCTCTCTGCTACATTTTTTTGGAGTTGTGCTATGGCAACCACTTCACACTTTGGAACAGCTTCCTTGATCACCAACATGCTGGGTCTCCTGAACAATACAAGGTGGTAGTTATGGCAAGATGGAGTCTTAACCTATAGCTCTGGCTGGCCTTGAATTCACTGTATAACCCAAGGTAGCTTTCAGTTCATGGCAGGTCTCCTGCCTCCATCTCTCAAGTGCTGAAATTACCGATCTGAGGCACATACCTGACCGTAAACATTTTTTTTTTAATGTGCATTTGTGTGTGGGTGCCTTATCCCCTGGAACTGGAGTTACAGATAGTTTTGAGTTGCTCTGTAGATATGGGGGATTGAACTAGGATCAGCTAAGCTATCATTCTTAATCACTGGGCCATCTGTCCATTTTTAAGTTCCTAGTCTATGGTAGTAATTATTTCCACAGTGCCAAGGAACCTATTGCTAGGACTTTTTCCTCAGCCTAGACAAGAGCTCTAGAACCTTTGGATGTGTGACCGATGTACTGACTTCCACCCTCATTCCCAGCATGCCTCCCACCTAAACACCTGTAAATTCTAGTCCTGTTGTCACTGTGTGCCCTTGCTATATATTCCTGTCACAGGGACTAAGCAGACTTATTGCTGAGGTGGCCACGGCTGCTTTGTCTTTTGTCCTGAGAGGTAGGGTGATACCCATGGTTTTGCAGTCCAGCTATACCAGCACAGGGATTCGGTCCAAGCAGTGGTTGTGCAGGACTTTAATCCCAGCTCCCAGGCAGAGACAAGCAGATTTCTGAGTTGGAGGCCAGCCTGATCTACAGCACTAGTTCTAGGACAGTCAGGGAGGACTATACAGAGGAACTGTCTCGAAAAAACCAAAAGGATAGGAGTATGTAGAGACTCAGTTGTCAGCCAGATGGGGTGTGTAATGGACTGTGAGGACAGATAAACACAAGTGAGAGGGTCTGATTGGTCTAGAGCCATGTTAGCCTAGCACCTGACATTGTTCTGTGTGTGTGTTTGTCTGTCTCTGAGAAAGTTTCACTAGTTTGAGGTTGAATGAATTTGAAGGTAAAAAAATAGTTCAGACATCTGCTGGGGCAGGGGAGCAGCAAGCTCCCCTCAGCTTGTATCAGTGCATTGCTCTGGTGTCTTCACCCACCAGAGCACCTAATGAGAGCAGAACTGCTATATAATTAGATGTCTATACATTTGTCCAGAAATTTTAAGGTATCTTGTCTGAAACGAGGTATGAGAAAGCTCTGGATGAAGTCTTGACAGAGCAAAGGCTCTTTGGGGTTTTTGAAATTTTCATTCAAGCCAGGCGCATGATCACACAACACACCTTTAATTCCAGAAGTAGATGGATCGATCTCTGAGTTCCAATGATAGCCAGGGCTATGACAAAACCCTGTCTTAAAAAAAGAAAGAAAAACTTAATTGCTCTTGCCTACAGTGTGTGAGCAGATCTGCTGTTCAAGCTGTGTATTTGGGAAGGGTGGAGTGTTGTTTGGTTCTTGGGTGGTTTTTCATCTTTTCAAAGATAAATTATTCTAATACATATGTTTGAGTATTTTGCCCATTTGTCTGGTGAACTGTATGTATGCCTGATGCCTGCAGAGGCCAAAGGGGGACATTAGATACCCTGGGGCTGGAGTTACAGACAATTATAATCTGTGATATAGGTGCTGAACCTCTGGTCCTCTGTAAAAGCACCCAGTCCTTTTCATCACTGAGACCCACCCCCCTTTTTTTTTCTAGGCAGGATGTTTCCAGGCCTGGGCTAGTTTTTAACTCTGTAGCTGAGACTGCTACCCCTTGAATTTCTTTTTTGTTTGTTTGTTTGTTTTTGTTTTTCAAGACAGGGTTTCTCTGTGTAGCCCTGGTTGCCCTGGAACTCACTCTGTAGACCAGGCTGGCCTTGAACTCAGAAATCTGCCTGCCTCTGCCTCCCAAGTGCTGCCACCACGCCTGGCTCCCCTTTGAATTTCTGACCTTCCTCTCCTGAGTTCGGTGGTTCTGGGTTTCTTTGTTTTGAGTTCTAGACTTACTCTCTGGCCCAGTCTGTCTTCCTGCTGTTCCCCTTCCTTTGGGATCTTAGCCCTACCCACTAAGTCAGCTGGGTTTTCTCTCTGCTTCAGGGAACTCTCTGAGGGAGACTAGCAGGGCCAGATAAGTTGCCCAGTGAGGCCAAGCCAGCCAGCTATGGGGTGAGGTCAGTTGCTACTTGCTTGTCTTTTGCCTGAAGGATAACATGCAACCTGGATTGAGGACAGAACTGTAGAAGCAGGGAAGTCAGCCAAGGCCACTTGTATATTGTCATGACCTGGTGGGGCTGCTACTTCTACCAGAGACAGCTATGGCTTCTGGATGAGATCTTCAAGCCAGGCCTCTTTGCAGCAGCCCCCACTAAATGAGAGCTGTTTCTTACCATAGTAGACTGAAGAAATATTGTGTGCTCTATTGCCAAGAGGATAGCAAGCCAAACCAGGTAGTCAGTTTTGCATGCCGCCCTCCGGTGGGAGATAAGAGGAGCAGGAGCTTTGTTCTACAGGAGGAGGGACCTTGTGGGTGGTGATGGTAACTCAGCGTTATACCTGGAATTAGTATTTGAGGGAACCCTTACTCATCTTCTAGATAGCATTCAGAACCTTCCATTCAGTATCCATTGTGACTGTTGAGGGGAAGATGGTATAGAAGCCCGTACGCTGTGGGCTCAGTCGGAATATAAGGGCACAATGGGCTCAGCCTCATTTTCACATTCTTGGCTGTAACCTGCTATGAGTGTTTAAAACGAGTACCTCTGTGCTTCCCCCCACCCCTCTTTTTATGGTTTTTGCTTGTGTGTGTATTTGTGTATCTGTTGTATGGGTATGTGCACACAAGTACAGAAGAGGGCTTTAGATCCCCTAGAACCAGAGTTATAGGCAACTGTGAACTGCATGATGTGCTGAGAATGTCACCATGCTCCTGGAAGAGCAGTGCATACTCTCTGACTCCTGACGCCTCCTGACATTTGGAGAGGTATCATAGAAGATGGCCAGTGAGAAAGATGAGCAGTCAGCGCCCACATCCTTGTATCCAAGTATCTTGGCTCAGAAGTGTTTGGAGTAAGTTGGGTATGGTAGTACATGTCTGTAATCCTAGCACTCAACATACTGAGGCAGGAGGATCACAAGTTTGAGGATAGATTGGAGTATAGGATAAGACCTTGTCTCAAGAAAGAAACAAACAAAAACAAAGCAAGAAAACAAACAAAACAAAAAAGCTGGGCATGGAGTGGTAGGCCTTTGAGGCCAGCCAAGGTCACATCGATAGTGAGATTGGAAAACAACAGTGACACCTATATCAAACAGAGGCAGGCTTTCACCCCTTGTCATTGCCTAAGCAGACAACGTAACAACCGATTGTATTTGCAGGGTTATAAATTGTCATCAGCCAGCTTTTTTTTTGTTTGTTTTTGTTTTATGTTTTTTGAGACAGGCTTTCTCTGTGTGACACTGGCTGTCCTAGAACTCTCTCTATAGACCAGGCTCGCCTCAAACTCAGGTCCTGTAGAAGAGCAGCAAGTGCTCTTAACCATGGAGCCATCTCCAGCCATCTTTGTTTTTCTGCAAAGTAGCTTTATCTAGCAGATAGCCTGAGAAGGTCTGGATCCTTTTCATCATTGTTGCCCTGACTCCAGCCTTATCCCTAGGAGGATCATATTTTGTGAGCCAACCTTCTCAGCATTTAGCTCTGGAGATTTCTGCTCGTTCTGTAAGAGCATGAAGCCTCTGTAGTTATGTATGCTGCCTTGGCCTGGCAGAGATGACATTAACTTATGCATGTGCAGACAGGGTGTGTCCAGTTTAGGCTGTTGAGGGACAGTCGTTGATCTTTGGGGCTGAATGGCCATGCAAAGCTCACAGCCCCATTCTGTCCATAGTTTGATGAAGGCCGCAACAACTTTGAGGGTGAGATCACCAAGGAAAAGCTGCTAGACTTCATCAAGCACAACCAGCTGCCTTTGGTCATCGAGTTCACTGAGCAGGTGAGGCCTCTGAGGTAGAGTGGGAGGGCTGGGCCTGGGAGTCTGGTCTAAAACACGCAGTAATTGCTACTTGTTCCACAGACAGCTCCAAAGATTTTTGGAGGTGAAATCAAGACACACATTCTGCTGTTCCTGCCCAAGAGTGTGTCTGACTATGATGGCAAGTTGAGCAACTTCAAGAAAGCAGCCGAGGGCTTCAAGGGCAAGGTGAGCTAGCTCGGGACACTGGGTTCCTCTACAGGTGCTAGAAGTCTGTCCTCTGTCATGCTGCCCACTAGGGTCTGTGCTGTGTGTGTCTACTGGGCCAGCCCTGTAGACAAATCCTTGGTACTCTAATGAAGCAGGCCCGGACTCAAGCTCTGCAGAGCTGTCTCAAGGGTATGAGCATATGTACAGAATTTGTCTGAATGTGTCTTTTCTCCCCCAAGATCCTGTTTATTTTCATCGATAGCGACCACACTGACAACCAGCGCATACTTGAATTCTTTGGCCTGAAGAAGGAGGAGTGTCCGGCTGTGCGGCTTATTACCCTGGAGGAAGAGATGACCAAGTACAAACCAGAGTCAGATGAGCTGACGGCTGAGAAGATCACAGAATTTTGCCACCGCTTCCTAGAGGGCAAGATCAAGGTATGGAGTTAGTCCTGGGTTGTGGTAACACAGATAAGTTTGCAGAAAAAGGTTCTACCCGAGGGTCTTGTGCTTCCTATAGTATCTCTTTCAAACGCTGAAGATGATAGCTCAAGTTCCTTAGCATGGTGCCTCTGATGGTTTGAAGCCTCTGTTCTTGTCATATACCAGGGTCAGAGAGGAAACCATAGGCACACTCCCTCCTGGTGTACTAGCCTAGCCAGGCACCAAGGTAGCTTCAAGGCTACTAGGACACTTGATCTGTATTTTAGTTGGTCAGCCTTGAAGACTCAGCCTTCTCTTACCAGATTCCTGGCAACACTGGCTCTGGTTTCTGGAGGACAGTGTGTCTTGGCTGTGCCAGGATTGGAGTGTGGGGCAATGTTGTACCTGACTACTTTTTCTCTCTCCATTCTAGCCCCACCTGATGAGCCAGGAACTGCCTGAAGACTGGGACAAACAGCCAGTAAAAGTGCTAGTTGGGAAAAACTTTGAAGAGGTTGCTTTTGATGAGAAAAAGAACGTGTTTGTTGAATTCTGTAAGTGAGGATCTCTGGGTTCCCAGCTTGGTCCCATAGGGGGCTTGCAACTTACAAACAACTGTGGTAGCTCTGTCCAGGATGGGCCCTAAGCACTGCTCTCTTTCAGATGCTCCCTGGTGTGGTCACTGCAAGCAGCTAGCTCCCATTTGGGATAAACTGGGAGAGACATACAAAGATCATGAGAATATCATCATTGCTAAGATGGACTCAACAGCCAATGAGGTGGAAGCTGTCAAAGTGCATAGCTTTCCCACACTGAAGTTCTTCCCAGCAAGCGCAGACAGAACGGTGTGTTTTCCACCCTCTGGGCTAGTGGGCAGACAGTTCTTCAGACACTCCTGCTGTGTGTAGCGGGCGCTGCTGTCTGTGCCAAGCCCAGTTCAACCCTCTTCACTCTCCCTTCCTGCAGGTCATTGATTACAACGGTGAGCGGACACTAGACGGTTTTAAGAAATTCTTGGAGAGTGGCGGCCAGGATGGAGCAGGGGATGATGATGTGAGTGTCATCAGCTCTGGGTTCTTGTGGGAGGTACTAGCTCAGGCTTTGACTTAGAGCCTTCGGTGGCCATGTTACAGGCACAGCTGTGACCCTAGACTTTGCCTTTGGTTTGAGAGAAGTGCTCTGTGGTTACCTCTTAGACAGCAGGGTGTTAAAGGTGCCTTTCAAAGCCATCCTACAGGGTTCTCTATAGCCCTGCTGTCCTGGAACTCACTCTATAGATGAGACTGGCCTCACACTGAGTGCTGATCCACCTTCCTCTACCTCCTGAATGCTGGAATCAAAGTTGTACACTGCACGACAGCTGATTTCCTGCTAATGTGTACTTAAACTTTTAGCCAATTGGCTATTATTTGCTTTGTGGACACCACACACTAGTTACTGTGTGCCATGCTCTGTAGGCCCTAGACTGAAGAGTAGACATAGGCTGCCTCTCAGTAGAGCTGTGCTTAGAGAGCTCAGCTTATGACCATTAGCCATGATGTTGCTGATATGGAGGAAGCAGAAGGTGGGTCAGGATTTGATAGAATGGAACTTGAGGGCATGTGTCCTTGAGGTCCACCTAGACATCCTGTTGAAGTGAGAGGTATACTGGTCCCAAGGGATCTATCAGGGAATGGAGTAGTGCTACCTCCTGTTACCAGGCACTACCACACACAGCCTGGGGAAGTAACCAACCTACTATGCTTCAGCTCATGCTGGGCCTGTTGTCCCTGCCAGGTCTGGGACTCGGCAGGTTTCTAGAACCATGCCTGGTTGGAAGTTAGGAGGTTTGGCTGGGGTTGCCTTATACACAACCAAGCCACTGCTGGTGATAGTGGCCAGGTCCTTTATGGCCAACCAAGTCCTTAGTGTGAGTGCTGGCTCCACTGAGGGCAGCCACAGTGCAGCTGTGGTCCTTTAACCGGCCCTTCCTGCATCCAGGACCTCGACCTAGAAGAAGCTTTGGAGCCAGACATGGAGGAAGACGACGATCAGAAAGCTGTGAAGGACGAACTGTAGTGCAGAAGCCAGAGCTGGGTGCCTGAACCCAAAACCTCGGTGGGCCATGCTCCCAGCAGCCCACGTCTCCGGAGCCTGAGCATCACCCCAGGAGGGAGCACCATCAGAACCCAGGGAATCTTTCTGAAGCCACACTCATCTGACACACGTACACTTAAACCTGTCTCTTCTTCTTTTGCTTTTCAATTTTGGAAAGGGATCTCTGTCCAGGCCAGCCCATATTGAAGGGCTACCTTTTGTTTTAATTGGTGGTGTACTTTTTTGTATGCGGATTTTGTCCCAAGTGCTTGCTAAAATGTTTGGGGATCTCACACTGGTAATGTCTTTCCTGTTAGAGAGGTTTATGCTATCACTTCAAATTTCATCTGTGAGACATTTCATCTTTTAGACATTTTTTGATGTCCAGATACTTGCTTCACCATGGCAGACCTCCCTGAGACTCCTTCCTGCCCTGTGTAGGAAGTATGGATCTGGGTCGTATCTCCACCTCATATTAGTGTTGCCATGGTAGCATGGCTTTGTAGTTTGCATTTAACCTGGGGATTTATGCATCCTGTCAGAGGGTGGGTCCCCATGTGTGGAAAAGAGACAGTGTGGCTTGCTGCCAGGCTCAGGCCAGGCCTGGACAGCTCTCACTCTCCTCAAGCCAGGACTACCGACCAGCCGGTTATGGGCATATTACTCCGTGGCTGCTGGATTCTTTTCCAGCATGGCCTGTGGCCTATGTGAGGCAGAACTGGGACCCTTGATTCCCAGACTGGGAGTCAGCCAAGTACACTGGGGCTGAATGAAATGCCCATTCTTCAGGCATTTCTACCATAATATTGGAATTGAATGCATTGGCTAATAAAGTTGAAATTTTACTACCCATTGTTACCTCTGCTTTATATCTCTCAGCCAAGGGAGCTGAGCTGAAATTCTGCCACAAAAGGGATAGTAGGCATCTGTCATGCATGCTGTCATATATACATCTTGCACAATAACTTTAAATTCAGGATTGAGCCTCAAGAAGGTACCTTCTAGAAGTCCAGAGACCAGGCGTGCTACTCTCCAAGAAAAGAAAAAATCTTGTATTAAAAGTAAGATATTTCTGAAACTGTGGATGAAGGTGGGTTGGTACAGTGTTTGCCTAATATTTATGAAGCCCTGAGTTTGACCCCAGCAGCAGCACACGTTAGCTCTGCATAAGGAGACAATAGGATCAGATGTGCAGGGTCATCCTTATCCACATCTTGGGGTGTTCAAGACCCATCTGTGTTGCATGGAAGCTTATGTTAAAATATTCTAGCAGGAATGAGGGGCATGTTTATGTTCACAGTACTTAGAAGGTGGAGGCAGGAATCTTGGGAATTCAAGGTCATCATTGACTATACAAGTTCATATCTTAAATGTGAGGCTGGACACTGGTGGTGCACACCTTTAATCCCAGCACTTGAGAAGCAGAGGCAGGTGGATTTGTGAGTTCAAGGCCAGACTGGTCTACAGAGTGAATTCCAGGACAGCCAGGGCTACACAGAGAAACTCTCTCAAAAAAAAACAAAAAAAGGCCTGTGCCACCACTGCCTGATTTGGTGGTGTACATCCTTAATTCAAGCACCCAGGAGACAAAGGCAGGTAGATATCTGCCTGTGGTTCTAGGCTAGTCTGGTCTACACAGTGAGTTCCTAACATGGTAAAACTGTCTCCAGAAAAAAATTAAGGCTGGGCATGATGGTGTATACCTGTAGTCCTAGCCCTTGAGAAGGGCAAGCAAGAAGGTAAGTCGTTAGCTACATAGTGAGTTGAAAGCCAGCCTAAGTTACATGAGACTTTAAAAACAATAGTTTGGGGCTGGAGAGATGGCTCAGCAGTTAAGAGCACTGACTGCTCTTCCAGAGGTCCTGAGTTCAAATCCCAGCAACCACATGGTGGCTCACAACCATCTGTAATGGGATCTGATGCCCTCTTCTGGTGTGTCTGAAGACAGCTACCGTGTATTCATATAAATAAAATAAAGAAATCTTTAAAAACAATAACAATAGGGCTGGAGATATGGCTCAGTGGTTAAGAGCACTGATTGCTTTTCCGAGGGTCCTGAGTTCCAATCCCAGCAACCACATGATGGCTCACAACCATCTGTAATGAGATCTGATGCCCTCTTCTGGTGTGTCTGAAGACAGCTACGGTGTACTTACACATAATAAATAAATAAACCTTTAAAAAATATTTAAAAAAAAAAAACAATAACAATAGTTTGTATAAACATCACTGTTATTTTCCTCAGATGAGAGCTATACCCAAGCTCTGTGAACACATGGCTTGGGCTGAACCCAGAGTATTTCTTTCTGTGTAGCCCTGGCTGTCCTGGAACTCACTCTGTAGACCAGGCTGGCCTTGAACTCAGAAATCCGCCTGCCTCTGCCTCCCAAGTGCTGGGATTAAAGGCATGCGCCACCACTGCCCAGCTCTTTTAACTATCCCTACACCCAGGCCTGGAAGCTTCTAGTCTCTGTACAATCTAATCTTCCAAGCTAACTGATTCAGACTGGCTTCTCAGCTTCAGACTGACTTGCTCTGCTTGGCCCTAAACTAACTGGCTTGTAATTCTCTGGCTTGTTCTGTATTCACCTACAACCTATCTCTGGAAAACTGTCCTGGTGAAACTGTCACCTCCTCCTTCTGGCCCCCTCCTTCCCCTGCCCCTGCACTGTTCCCTTTGCTGTGCTGTCACCTCCTCCTCCTGGCCCCCTCCCTCCCCTGCCCCTGCACCTTTCCCTTTGCTGCCCCCTCCCTCCCCTGCCCTTGCACTGTT
>NW_022196911.1:117136541-117137672 GCF_008632895.1 Mastomys coucha | reverse complement strand
CCCCTGCCCCTGCACCATTCCCTTTCCTGTGCTGTTCTTTTTTTTTTTAATGTATTTATTTTGTATATATGAGTACACTGTGGCTCTCTTCAGACACACCAGAAGAGGGCATCAGAACCCATTACAGATGGTTGTGAGCCTCCATGTGGTTGCTGGGAATTGAACTCAGGACCTTAATCACTGAGCCATCTCTTCAGCCTTCCTGTGCTGTTCTAGTGAGTTGGGTGTATCTGATCTCTAACTCATTCTGTCAAATCTTTCTCCAATTTGTCACTTTGCCCCTCAATTTTACATCACTTTCGAACATGGCTGCTTCCTTCTGCAAACTAACTTTACCTTCATTGTTTGGGAATAAAGGTGTATACTGAGGGTGTGTCTATATCCTAGCCAGAGGGATTAAAAGTGTGTGGTGTATCTGCATTCCAGTCAGATCACACAAACCTGGGTCTTTGGGTATGATTCCTTGCCAAGTCAGCTATGTTGCATTAAAATTCCTCTACAAGTTTGAGTTGAAGAACCTCAACTAACTTTATTTATTTATTTCTTTTTTTTACGATTTATTTATTGTATGTCTGAGTACACAGTAGCTATCTTCAGACACATCAGAAGAGGGCATCAGATCCTATTACAGATGGTTGTCAGCCACCATGTGGTTGCTGGGATTTGAACTCAGGACCTCTGGAAGAAGAGCAGCCAGTGCTCTTAACCACTGAGCCATCTCTCCAGCCCAAACCTCAACTTTCTTAGTTCCAACAGAGGAACTAAGACTAGAATCAGTTAATATTTCCCAGTCTGAAAGCTACCATCTCATGTGCAATAGGCCAAGTGATGATCCTGGAGCTGACTTTCTTCACATTTCCACACTTGTGTGGGCACTGTTGAGAGTACGGCAGTATCTGAGAGTCTTAGGGTCACAGGGCTCAGGGTGGTCACTGGACCCTGACAGTAATGTTTCAGGCTTCTTTAGGTTAGACAGAGCCTATAGCCTTACTAATATTCTGCCTGTGTTTACACATATGGATGCACACAAGCTTTCTTTTTCTTTTTTTTTTCTTGTTTTTGTTTTTGTTTTTGTTTTTTCAAGACAGGGTTTCTCTGTGTAGCCCTGGCTATCCTGGAACTCACTCTGTA
>NW_022196911.1:117115394-117135696 GCF_008632895.1 Mastomys coucha | reverse complement strand
ACTCAGAAATCCGCCTGCCTCTGTCTCCCAAGTGCTGGGATTAAAGGCGTGCACCACCACTGCCTGGCACACACAAGCTTTCTAAGGCCATCCAGAGCAGAACATCTTCACATCATCAAGGTTAAGTGCCCTTCTGCTTGTAACCATTGCACTAGACACAGCTGTTAGGGTAGGCTGAAGGACTTGCCAAGTATGGTTGTCTCCTGGGTCGTGGGGTTGTTCATCTCTCCCCCCACACACACCCCCATTGTTACCTTGTCCTACAATAAAAAGCTCACACTAGCTCAGGGATGCTCCTATCTGATTTGGCTGTGTGGCAGCATACAAAGCAGAGGAAGAGGGACCCTCTGTCACCAATTCAGGCAGCTCCAGATGGCACAGGTATCTGTCACTTCAAAGCTGTCCGTTCTGATTCAGCAGCTGGGTCAGCTGTCCACTCATGCTGCCTACACTGGCTCTTGGTGACTCACTCTAGTGCCAGTTTCCAGCTGCTTAAAGCTCCAGAAGCTTCTGAGGGGACCTGCTAACACAATGGGCCACAATCACCTTAAAGTGGGTACAGTCGCTTTGGAGTTTGTTGTTCTGTCCCCAAAATGTGAGTCAAGGCTCTGTGGCCAACATGGCAGTGCTTCCAGGGGCAAAAAACCAGGCGGGCTATGAGCAGATAGTTTCCAGTCCCAGTAAAAAGGTTTGATGTACTTCTGCCCTAGAGACAGCTCCAGAATTACTGCCCAGCTGTGCAATGATTTAGTCTCTGGATAAGAAAGCCTCAGACTGGGCAGCCACTGTCACGCGCTCCGGAGAGAAGAGTGACTCACAGATATCTTTCCCCTTTTGCAGAGGCAGCTGATGAGAGCTTTCCAGAGCCAGGCCATGCAGGGCAGCTCCAGGGTGGTGTCTAAAATCTCTTTGGTTGGGCTAATGGATTAGTAAGTCAACCAAGGGATCTGTGGGGCAGTGGTGAAAATTGGAATCTCCCAATCCACTGAGCCCCTCCACAGGTAGCCGAAAGCCATTGGCCTGGAACTTTAAAAAAAAAGTACTGCCCTAAACTTCAAACTGGCTTTGATGTTTACATAATTGTAGACAGACCATCCTGCAGGCCTATGCTGGATTACCTAACACCTAACAACACCCAGGCACTAGGTACCTGTCACTGCTGCTGGCATTGTCCAAAGTTTCCTTCTTCGTTTTCTTGGTTTAATTTAATTTAGGCTTGTGTCACCCTTGCTGGTCTTGAACTCAGTCTGTAACTTGGGCTGGCTTTGGACTCATGGCAAACCAGCTGCCTGAGCCTCCAGAATGCTGGAAGTACAAGTTTAATGTAGAAGCCAGCACAAACACCAAACTTGTATTGGAATCTGGCTGTCCCACTAGACATATGCTGTACCACAGAACTATACTCCCTGTTGTGGACTTTTGTTAACTAAAATTGGCTATAGTAACACAAATCTGGAATCCCAGTGCTTGTTGGTTGGTTGGTTGGTTTGGTTTGGTTGTGAAACAGTTTCCCTGTGTAGGCCTGGCTGTCCTGGAACTAATTCAGTAGACCAAGCTGGCCTCAAACTCACAGAGATCTGCCTGCCTCTGCCTCCTGAGTGTTCATACAAAACACCACCCACCTGGCAAGCGGACTGAAAGCTTTCAGGCTGCTGGGCTGTGGTAGTACTCAGCTTTAGTCCCAGCACAGGTGGGTTTCTGTAAGCTACGAGGCCAGCCTGCTCTTCAGAGTGAGTTCCAGGACAGCCAGGGTTCCACAGAGAAACCCTGTCTCACAAAACAAACAAACAATAGAAAGCCTAGCCTGGCAGTGGTGGTGCATGCCTTTTTTTTTTTTTTTTAAAGATTTATTTATTTATTTTTATGTGTATGTGAGCCATCATGTGGCTGCTGGGAATTGAGCTCCGACCCCGATCGCTCCAGCCCCATTCACTGTAGCTGTCTTCAGACGCACCAGAAGAGGGCGAAGATCTCACTACGGGTGGTTGTGAGCCACCATGTGGTTGCTGGGATCCGAACTCAGGACCTTTGGAAGAGCAGTCAATGCTCTTACCCGCTGAGCCATCTCGCCAGCCCGGTGCACGCCTTTAATCCCATCACTTGGGAGGAGAGGCAGGCAGATTTCTGAGTTCAAGGCCAGCCTGGTCTACAGAGTGAGTTCCAGGACAGCCAGGGCTACACAGAGAAACCCTGTCTCAAAAACAAAATAACAAAACAAACAAACAAACAAACAAAACAAAAAGAAAGCATGAGGACTATAAAATATTGGAGGGTAAACTTTGTATAATTTTTTTAAAGATTTACTTTATTTATTTTTTATGTGTCTGAGTATGCTGTAGCTGTACAGATGGCTGTGAGCCATCATGTGTGTGGCTACTGGAAATTGAACTCAGGACCTCTGCCGGCCCTGCTTACTCCAGCCCCCCTCGCTCTGCCCTGCTCACTCTGGCCCTGCTCTCTCTGGCATAATTCACTGTAGCTGTCTTCAGACATACCAAAAGAGAGCGTCATATCTCATTACAGATGGTTGTGAGCCACCATGTGGTTGCTGGGATCCGAACTCAGGACCTTCGGAAGAGCAGTCAGTGCTCTTACGCGCTGAGCCATCTCGCCAGCCCTATATAATTTGTTTTGTTTTGTTGAGCTTTAAATTTCTAGCTTCTATCTCCCAAGTGCTAGAATTACAGAAGTTATCACCACCCTCAACTTTGTGTAAATGTTTCAATTCATCCTCAAAGAGTAGAAATTCTAAACCTCTCAGACTGGTCACTTTATAAGCTTATACTGGTTGAGGGAATCGGGACAGAGGAATGTAATTCCAGGCTTTGTTTTCATGTCAATCACCATAAGTGATTGACAGCTTGTTGAATTTGCTGAAAGGTGAATATACCAGGTAGAGATCTCAGCTAGGAAGGCATGACACAGTTCCCAGGAATAGTGGCTAGAAGACTTTGGGGCCTAGACTCTGACTCAAACAGAAACCCAAACTCAAGAACCTCTATGCTCTAAATGGCCAGGGGCCTCACATGCTGAAAGTTCCCAGACCTTGTCTCATTGGAGGCCACTCACTGATGGGAGGAGAGGGCAGCTCTTCTGGTCCTTCCTGCCATTCTATTGGTAGCACCTTCATCTGAAGGCTTTCATTTGATCCTCTGAGCTGGGAGTACAGACACAACTTTTCCACAACATGAGAAAAGACAGTCAGCATATCGAATCGGGGAGGAGTTCTGTCTCCAGGTTATAGTGCAGGACACTGAGTCTCCCTACTTAGGGTAAGTTAGCAGCCAGGGATACACAGAGAAACCCTGTCTCAAAAACAAAAACAAAAACACCAAAAACCAAAACAAAAAAAAAAGTAAGTTAGAAGACATGGTATCTGACTCCTCCCAAGTGACTGACCGACCAGGAGTTAGAACTGTGCCCTGGAGATGCAGAGGCACAGAACCAACCCCAGCAGGTTCTCTTAGGGCCTGTTCAAGTTTCTGTGGTAGTCCAGCTCAGAGAGCAGCCCCTGAACATCGAGGTTATGTTGAAACACCTCTGCCAGGCAGGGAGTTCTCATTCAGTGTGTTTTGGAGCCAGTGGACCTCGGCTTTACACCTACAGGGTGTGTAACGTGTTGGCTTATGATGGCTGGAAAGCAGCCAGGTGATGTAAGGCCTACTGCTAACCACACCACTGTCCCAGCCTGCCAGCCTGCCAAGTCACTACCCAGGCACAGGCCTCTCACCAACCATCACCTAGGAATCTCATCAGTATAGTCAGTGGGTTGTCGCCAGTCTCATAAATTTATGTCCTAGCTCTCAATACTACTTTTTTTGCAGTTGTTTTGAGATAGGGTGTGTGTGTGTGTATGTGTGTGTGTGTGTGTGTGTGTGTGACAGCCCTGCCTGTCCTGGAACTCTCTGTTTGACCAGGCTGGTCTCAAACTCACAGACATCTGCCTGCCTCTGCTTTCTGAGTGCTGGGATTAAATAAAGGTGTGCGTCACTGTGCCTGGTTGCTCCGGATAGTTTTGAATGTGACTGCTGGGAAATAGGATAAGGTCACACTGTAGTACACTGTGCCCTAAATCTTTGTAAGAACATTTATGATGTCTTTGTAAGGAGCTATCTGAGCCAGATGTGATAGCACATGCCTGTGATTCCAGATGTGATAGAACATGCCTGTAATTCCAGCACTTTTTTGAGAAGCCTGAGGGAGAATTCTGAGTTCAGGACTGGCCAACCTAGAAAACAACTACCTTTCCTGAGGGAAAAATAATAATAAAAAAAATGTAATGGAGTAACTGACTATGGTAGTGCACATGCGTAAACTTGCACATGGTAACTGAGGGCAGGGTGCTCAGGAGTTTGCCTGAGTTACAAAGAAAAGTGTATGTGTCGGGGCATAGGATTTGGACACAGGAGTAGACAGCAGCCATTAGATATGAATGTAGGGATTGTGTGATCCTTTTAGAAGCCAAAGACCACCAAGGACAAGGCTCCAGAGGCTGGTAAGCTTGGCACAAAGGCTCCTCAGAACCTCAGAAGGAACCCTTCCTGGTCTGAGGCTGCCAGCCCTGAAACCATAAGGGCAAGTTCTTGTTTAAGCCAGCCTGTGTTACTCTGTCACGGCAGCCAATGTGGAGTCCACCATTAGCTTTCAGGGATGCAGGAGAAGCTGTAGAGTTGGGAGCCATCCATAGTTATCCATAGCTCTGTAACCAAGCCTCTGGACTCCTGTGGCCCAGCTCTGTTCTTGCATTCAGTCCACCAGGTGGTCTCATACTCCCAAGCCAAGCATCACCTGAGACCACAGCTGAAGCTGTTGTAAAAGTAAGACAGCTGGCAAGGAGTCTGCAAGAAGCTAATGGATGGGGTCCTTCCCTTTCCCACCCGTAATGGACACCATCCCGACTCTTAGGAACAGACTGGACAACACCTTCAATATGAGTCCAAAGGCTGTCCAGAACCCAGGGCAGGGTGTATGTATATGTGTGTGTGTGCTGGGTGAGTCCCACAGGACTAGTCTGTTGATCTGTCTGTAGAGTTGAGATGCCAGTACGATGTACCCTAAAGGCAGTTCTGGGAATCTTCTCTAGGAGAGGTGAGAGTAACACACTGGGAAATGGACAGGGCTGTGACCTCCCAAATGACAATGGATAGGTGCTCTTCAGATGGGGAGGGAGCTCAGCTTCCAGTAGGTAGACAGGTGATCTATCATCCTTCAAGCTTAAACCCTCTTGATGCCCTTGAGCTCACATCCACAGCTTTCTTTATGGGTTCTACCCTAATCCTTCTGTCCTCTATAAGGCACCTTCTAGGTCCAGCTGCGGACAGGGAGGAGTAGCCAGGAAGGATCTGACCCCTTTGGCCGGACATAGCGACAGGTGTGCTGAAAGATGAGCCACTAAACATGATCCTGCACTCAGGGAGGGGGGAGCAGCTCAGTTTCAGCCCCTCCCGTCTGCAAGCATGACTGCGAGGCTTTATATAGCCTTGCAAGCCCTATATAAGCCGGAATCGAGGTTCTGTCAAGCAGGGGAGCTTATACAGACCTGGTCTGGTTGGGATATTTCTCACTCATACCCACCAAATTAGGGTCCCACAGAGAGAGTCCACCCCAATCCCAGGATGCCCAGCAGAACAGCCCGCTATTCTCGATACAGTCCCCGCCAGCGGAGACGGCGGCTGTTGGCTGATCGGAGCGTGCGTTTCCCTAACGATGTTCTCTTCTTGGACCACATCCGCCAAGGTGACCTGGAGCAGGTGGGGCGCTTTATCCGGGCTCGGAAAGTCTCCCTAGACACTATCCACCCCTCAGGTGAGTAGATAACTTGAGAGTCTGGTCTTCTGTCCATAAGGAGGCAGGGGGAATCCTGTTCAGAGGGTTATTATAGCTTTGACCCTGTGTTCCCACCTTGCCCAGGCCTGGCTGCTCTGCATGAAGCTGTGCTCTCTGGAAACCTGGAGTGTGTGAAGTTGCTAGTCAAATATGGTGCTGACATTCACCAGCGGGATGAAACAGGCTGGACACCACTGCATATCGCTTGCAGTGATGGGTACCCTGACATAGCCAGGTGAGACTGTGGGATGTGGTTTAGAGGCTGCATCCTAATCTCTCTAGGTGGACCCCCAAAACATGGTTCTGAGGATGTAGGCAGCAGCTCAGGGGTTCTGGCAGTTTCCACCCGATTGCAACATTAGAGCAAGCTGGAAAATCTGGCCACAGCTTCCAAGGGGTCAGGTTTCTTCCTCTTCACTCTGCCTGGAAAAAACAAACAGGTGACCCCAAAATTCTAGCCCTCTGGCCCTGGGGTGGCTGAGTAGGTTTTAACCACCTGCCCTTCACATCTCAGGTATCTCATCTCTTTGGGGGCAGACAGAGATGCAGCTAATGATGATGGCAATCTGCCCTCCGACCTTATTGACCCGGACTTCAAAGACTTGGTGGAACTCTTCAAAGGAACCAGCATGAATTGAGCCATCGGTGCCCTTTGGGGGCTTGTGCCTCCTTGGAGAAGTGGCAAGCACCTTGCCCCAAGGACTAGAGTGCCCACTGAACGTGCAGTGAGGCAGCCAGGCTGGTTAGGACTTGTGGGGGCACGACCCTCTTGCCCCTATACCCATTTCTCTGGCCTGGCTTTTTCTCCAGGTTTTTTTTTTAATGGTGATACTTTTTACTTTTTCAATAAACATAATTCCCAAGCTGTGCTGGTGACTGATTAGCGCAGTCCAGTCCAAACCATCGCCACGTACGCTGGGGCTCGCTGGCCGCGCAGGGCCGGGGAAGTGAGTGTCTGGGACCAGTCCGCAGGTGTTCGCTTTCAGAGATGCCGGGCAACCCCTCCCTTCCCCCCACACCCACCCGTGTTTCCGGGACGACCTCGCGCGCCTCCGACCTCGCCGCACTCCGTTCGCCGGCGATCACGTGGCCCGCGCCGTTTGCGCCTGCGCGTCTGCATCACTTCCGGCCGGCCCACTGGCAGCGGCGGCGGCGGCGGCGGCGGCGAGGAGGGCGAGGTGAGGAAGGCGCGGCGCGGGAGGCGCGGCGGGGCGGGGCACTGCGGGCTCCGCTGGACCTTGGCCGCTCCGCCCCGCCCCGCCCCGCCCTGGTGTCGCCGGGTCGCCTGGCCCGAGCGGGGAGAGACCAGGCCGGTGTCGCCGCGGGGTGCGGACGTGGCGGCACCCTGGAGGAGGCTTTCTTCCCGGGCCGCCCCCGGGGAATCGACGCCCGCGGTCCCGGGGCGGCCCTTGAGGGCGCTTCCTGCTTCTGAGCTGCGCAGGCCAGCCCCCCAAGTCGCGCCGGTGTCCTTGCCGGTTACCTGCCCTGCCCACATCCCAGTCGTCCTGATGCAGTGGCTCTGCGCAAGCCCAGGGCCTGTCCGCGGTCATTCCGCAAGCCAGACAGGCTGGTGGCCGGAAGTATCGTCCCCTGTTGACA
The DNA here is from genome assembly GCF_008632895.1 of Mastomys coucha. Taxonomy (NCBI): domain Eukaryota; kingdom Metazoa; phylum Chordata; class Mammalia; order Rodentia; family Muridae; genus Mastomys; species Mastomys coucha. The sequence continues at coordinate 117,128,271 of NW_022196911.1, read as the reverse complement.
AAAGCAGTCCAGATCCTGGAGTGGTCGTCCGAGATAAAATGGTCTTCTCTCTGGACGCCATGTTTTAAACCGAGGGCAAGCTCAAGCAAAGGCCCCCAGTGAGTTGAGATCAGCTACTGGGTTTCTGGGGAGTGCCCAGGACGTTTAGACTGCGATGTGGCAGGAGAGCAACAAGAACCAGGTCCTTCAGAAGATGGGGTCTGGGTTTGGGTCCAGTTAGGGAATATCTAGTCCAGGGAAAGAATAGGATACACGTTCTAGGTCTGATGACCTGCCACTGTCATCAGAGCAGGCCCAACCTGTCACAGCACTGTGGCTCCTGCTTAGCTGGTCATTAACTAAAAGCCTCACAATTTGTAAAGGATTCGGGTATGGCTGGAAGCAGGGAGTGGTGGCACACACCTGTAATCCCAACACTTTGTGAGGTGGAATCAGAAGGATCAGAAATGTAAGACTAGCTGGGGCTACATGGGACTTTTTTCTAAAAGGGGTGGGGAGAGGAAGGAAGGAAACAACATTTGGACAGTAGAAGTTCCGGAAGATCAGAGTGACCTGCTATTGCACCATTGATTGTGGTGGGGGACCACTTTCATTGTCACTTTGGTGGGCAGCAAAATATGGCCACCTAGCATCATGTGCCTGGCATAGTGGATGTATTTAGAAGAGTTGAGTTGGGTCCTGGGTCCCCAGCACCCTGTACTGTTCCCCTACCCTGCCTTCTGAAGCCAAAGATCCCATAGAAGTGGATAGTTCTATACAGAATAAACCCTTTCAGGAACTCTCCCAGGAATAGAGGGGCTGTGAGCACGTGGGTGTCACTGGGAAGCAGCATTTCAGAGAGGATAGGAACTTGATGTAGGATGCAGACGGTAATTGAGGCAAGCTCAGAGGTAATGAGCATCTAGCAACCCAGTCAGGTTCTGCAGCCTTAAAGGCCTGGTTGTGTTAGAGCCGGGAGTCATTCAGGTCACCTCTTAGTTGACAGCTGCTTCATCCTCTGAAATAGGACTGTGAGATGCCTTCTTCCTGGCCTGCTGTGATAGGACCATGAACAGTGTGTAAAGTTCCCAGCACAGGAGCTTCCCTGTGGTCCTCTCTTGCCATGGCTCTGCTGTGGCCTTTGGGATTCCTAGTCCCTGGTCATTTCTGGGTCTCCACCTCGTTTTAAGTATTAGCTGATTCCACGTTTTCTATCGTACACCCAGTGGTCTGTAGTGTCCCTCTCGTTGTTAGTTTTTACTGGGATAATGTAGTATAAAATGTAGTTTGGCTGTGTCGTGTCCATTATTGTGCTGGCTGAAGAGCTGGAGGTCCTTCATTTGAGGTATGGGCTTCATACAGCTATTTTCAATCTTCATTGGAGCAGGAGGACCTGGCAGCTCTCTGGTGACCACTTCATTTTCAATGAGGAACCCAAAACTCTTGTCTGGAGGACACAGAGGAGATGGAGGGCCTCTGGCCAGGGGCGACTGGACAGGCAGTTCTGTTAGATTTTCTAAAGGCAGCTGTAGAGAGACTGAAGGTGGGAAGAAAACCTTGGTCTGACCCTAGGCGGGACCATGTTTACTCACACAGGCCTTTGTCATCCATGTGTGCAGATAGCCAATATGCCTGCAGAGGAAGATGGGATGTGGCTCTGTATAGGGCAGAGATGACTTCATAGTCTACAAAGGAAGCTGAGAAGTGTAGTCTTTCAACAGGAAACTGTCATCAAGTTTATTACTGACTGTTATGGGGGCCTGAGGATACTAGCTAGTTATACACAAGAGACACGGAACAAGAGCTCTGTGACAGTGCACAGCTCAACTGGTTCCCACTGGAGAGTGATGGAAAAGTGTCAAGAAACTGTAGTGCCACCTGTGTGTGTCTGCTCTGGAGCTAGTGGAAGCTGGGGCAGCAGAGATGGGCAGGCCACAGGTAGAGGTATATTAATAGAGGGAGTCCTTGGCCCATGGATAGGTCACTGGGGGTCATCAGATCTAAGATACTGTCATTGTTAGCGGTGTCTTAAGAGTTTACTAAACAAACAAACAAAAAAACTGCATACACACACACACACACACACACACACACACACACACACACACGGAGCCTTAACCTAGCTACTCAGTAGGGTGATGGAGGGTTGCAAGTCCAAGGCCTTCTTAGTCAACAAGAAGTTCAAAGGCAGCCTGGGTAACAGACCTTACCTGAAAAGTAAAGGTGAGGTTACACTTCAGGTTACATTAGCCTAGCATGCATGAGATTTATAGAAAAATGTCCTGGTAGGGTTTGATGTTAGGGATTATTGGGACAATCCATTTCAAAGATACAGATAAAAGGTATTGTAGAGTTGTGCCAGGTGTGGTAGTGTATGCCTGTAATCCCAGCACTTGGGGGGAGGGGGCGGCGAGTTGCAAAATCAGGAGGATCAAGGGTTCATGGCTGGCCTTGACTATACAGTGATTTCTGAGGCTAGCCTAGGCTTCCTATTTTTAAACACAAACTGCAAAAAGACCCAAAAAACATTGTGGAGCTGATGGAACGTATTACATATGACTATGTACTGGAAAGACACTTGTAACAGAGAAAAAAGAACAGAGCAAGGAAGTGGAAGGGGTGGAGGGAGCCCTTTTTTAAAAAAGATTTACTTATTTATTTTATGTATATGAGTACACATTGTAGCTATACAGATAGTTATGAGCCTTCATCTCATTGGGAATTGACTTTTAGGACCTCTGCTCACTCCAGTCGGCCCTGCTTGCTCCAGTAGATCCTGCTCACTCTGGCCCAAAGATTTCTTTTTTATTATACATAAATACACTGTAGCTGTCTTCAGATGCACGAGAAGAGGGCATCAGATCTCATGATGGGTGTTTGTGATCTACCATGTGGTTGCTGGGATTTGAACTCAGGACCTTTGTAAGTGCAGTTGGTGCTCTTACCGGCTGAGCCATCTCACCAGCCCGAGGGAGCCTTTTCTGACCTCTGCTCCTGATATCATCCTGGTGGGTCCCTTAGGTAATAGAGGCTTAGGCTCTTAAAGTCTTTCGAAGTAGGGCTCTCTCCATGGCTGCTCATTCAAAATAGTGTCCCCCTTCTATGGGTAACCTTTGTTAGACCACCACCCTCTTTCCCTGCGCTTCTGAGCAGTAGTCTGTGTTCGCTTTGGTAAGGTTCTGCCATTTTTCTTAGCCCATTGTACCTGCTTTGGTTCTGGACCCCAGTACACCCAAGCTTTTTAGGGACCCAGTTCATCTGATATTACAGTACTACATTCCTTGCCAGTAAACACACTCAGGTTTCTCTCTGCCTCACAAAACATAAAGCCTGCTGCCAGCTGGGCTGTTGCCAGCAAAAGCACCCAGGCAGAGGGCATGGTATGTATGTGCAAGCCAGGAGATCACTGGAGGATCTGAGCTGCATGAGGAGGGGACAGGAGCCACCAAGCAAGCGTCTATGCATCTAGGACAGAAAAGGGTGTCTGCAGGGTCATAAAGCAGCCTGGGGCCTGGAAGCTAAGGGAGTGATGGTCCATTAGCATGGACTCACTCTGCCTGGCCTATAACTGGAGCTTCCCCATCTCCTGTCACTGCCATCATCACACCTCAGAGGACTTTCCTTGTGCTTTGATGTCCTGGGCTGACAGCTTTGGGAAAGACTGAGAGAGAGTGAGGCTTGGGAGCCAGGTTTGGGGAGGGGCATAGGGTTCTAGAGCTCTTACAGGAGCTGACTTGATAGGATTGAGCTATTCATCTGTCTGCATAGTAATATAATGGATCACTGACCACAGAAGAACCTTTGAGAAAACCTGAGGTGGCATGGTTGGGACTGTCTGGGTCTCCTTTGTCCAAGGCTAGGCATAGGACCAACATTGTGGGACTGGTTTTCTCATCTTAGCTGGTTAGCTATGAGATTCTGACCCTTAAACTAGATACTCCAGGCACTTAGGGCAGTAAAAGACCCCTGGTCTATAAACAGGTTGTACCCCAGGGCTCTGGTCACTAGATCAGGTCAGTTCCCTTTTCCCTCCTGCTCTGGTGTGTTCTTGATTCTCTAGTGTTCCTGAGAGATCAGGAAACTAAGTAGTGCCGGGTGGTGGTGGCGCACGCCTGTAATCCCAGCACTTGGGAGGCAGAGACAGGCGGATTTCTGAGTTCGAGGACAGCCAGGGCTACATAGAGAAACCTTGTCTCGAAAAACCAAGAAAAAAAAGTCATTTGTCGAGTGTCACTGAGCTTCCAGATAGATGATTTTTCTCACCATGAAGTTCTCGTGGGCATTTAGGAGACTGAATCTCAGGCTTGGGAGAAGCATGCACACGGTCCAGTAGTGCTCTGGGGCAGAGCTGGGGTCTGCAGACTGAAGACAGGGGTGGGTTAGAGATGTGGCTGAGCACATGGCCCCAGTGGCTAAGTTACACAGTGTCTGAATGACACTGACACCCCATAGCCTGTCAGGATTGCTTGAAGCCCACTGGCCACTCAAGTCTTGGTGCAGTCTGAAGATCCCCAGTGGACTCAGAACCATAGAGTTCCTTTTTCTGCTGGAAACAGAACACTGGACAACAGTTCCAGTGCCTTGGGTTTCTGTTTTATAGGCCGCAGGACCAGCAGCCAAGCACTAGGACTAGACATCTCAGCAATGACCAGGTGGGTCTCAGGTGTGTGTGGGAGCTGGGACCCCATCTCTCCTGTGACTCCCTCCTCACATACGGGGCTTTCCCCAGCTCTCCTGTCTCTAGAGTTGTCTACAATGGCAAGAGGAATAGCAGTCCCCGCTCTCCCACCAACAGCAGTGAGATCTTCACACCAGCACACGAAGAGAATGTACGCTTCATTTACGAAGGTGGGTGCCCTCTGTGTCTGTGCTCTATTGCCTGCCATGGGTGAATGCCTCACCACCCTTCCACTCTTCAGACCCTCAGTGAGGAGGGGATCATACTTCAGTGGCCTTAAACTCTAGAACCAGCAAGACTGGTGACAGGGACATTGAGGTGACAACACAAGAAGAGGGCATGGGGAGTGGGTGGAAGCCCAGAAGAGGCAGGATCTTGAAGATGGTCCTCAGGCCTCGAGGCTTGCTGGGGAGAGGAAGTAGTTGTCCTCTAAAGTGGACAGGTTATATGATTAGAATTGGAACAAATGTGCTGGGAGGTAGGGTGGATAAGAGAGGTGGGAATGGGTGGGACCCTCTGTGGTTTGGGGAGGCCATTGCACAGAAGGGACTGGCTTCTGAGCAGGGGCAGGAAGAGCTGATGCAGGAGGGAGGGCAGTTTGGGTCACTCCAAGATACCCTGACATAGCCAGGTGTGGTGGCACACACCTTTAATCCCAGCACTCAGGAGGTAGGGGCAGGCCGGTCTCTGAGAGTTCAAGGTCTCAAACAGACAAGGCTCTTACATAGAGAAACCCTGTCTCGAAAAACAAAAAACCAAAGCAAACCAAAACAAGCCTCATCTAATAGAGGGAAACTGGTAGGAGCAGGGCCTGCATGCCACTGAAGGATGGGAGGGTGTGCGGGACCTGGCGTCAGAGCAGAGTATTCTGTTGGCTTGAGTACTACTAAGCGTTGAACCTGTTGTCTGCTGCAGCCTGGCAGGGCGTTGAGCGAGACCTGCGCAGCCAGCTGTCCAGTGGTGAGCGGTGCCTAGTGGAGGAGTATGTGGAGAAGGTTCCCAACCCCAGCCTGAAGAGTGAGTAGGGCAGATGTGGGGGAGCTGGGAAGGCTGCTGCTTCCTGCCTGCACCGTGTCCTTCCCACGGGCACCTGGGTTGGAGAGCCTTTAGTAGTGGGGAGTGAGTGGGGGTCCTCTTCCCAGCACCAACCAGACTGTCCACTAACAGCCTTCAAGCCCATCGACCTGAGTGACCTGAAGCGGCGGAACACGCAGGATGCCAAGAAGTCCTAGAGTGCCTGGCGCCCCTCCCCTGGCCTCCAGAAGATCAGGGTGCACTTGATGTTGGTTTCCTCTGTTCCTGTGGCGCTGCTTCTGGGAGGGGGGAGGAGAGTGTGCTCTAGCAGGCTGTAATCCCCAGAGCCAGCAGGATTGATGATCAAGGCCCTTCCTTTCCTCTCCAGGCTCTCAAGTTGCCCCTGTCACTGGGGGAATAGGGGTCTGGCCGTATCCGCCCCGACCTTTCCCCTGGCCAGCTGCATCTTGGGTAGCACCTGGCCCTACCTGTCCAGCCCTCTGCTGTTACCTGCCATGCCTTGCCCCTCTCCTTCCTGGCTACTTAAGGGCAGGAAGGAAAAAAGGCGACCTCTGTTTCTTCGGCTGTTGGAACCTTGAAATGACCAGAAAGTAGGACATGTGCAGTCCCACCTGCATCCAGTGTGGCTCCCTCCATGGAGTCTTGCTGTTCTTCTGCCCTGGACATTTGGGGAGCTCCCCCTTCCATCCCCACTGTCCATCTTGACCCTTCCTTGCCCCATTTTCAGAGTCGAATCAGCTCTGAGCCTAGGACAGTGCTGGCTCTCTGAGAGCAACCAGGCCTTGTATCCTGGTACCTGTAGCCCTGTGGTCACAGCAGTGCCCTTGGACAGGGCATTAAGGCTGACCCTGAAGGAGTGGTGCTGCCAGGCCTGCCCTGGCTTTCTGGGGTGTACTGGGAGGATTACCAAGGCCCCCTTTTCTTGCGCCCTCTTGAGTCCAAGTGTCTGTAGCTTTGGAGACTGGGGGTCTATGAATAAAGGCAGTGGCACTGGACGTGACTTCTTGGGAGTCTGTCGGGCCCCACCCTGAAGCCCACAGAGCTGCCCTGCAGGTCAAGAGTAGTCTGGTAGGTAGTAAAGCTAAATCCTCTTGTTATCCAGGCTCCATTCCCACATGGAGCTCTGGAAGAAGTTAGCACTCTTCAGCTATGATATGGACTCTGAGAAGCATTGTTGGCTCCTTGGCTGCCCAGCCCAGAGCTGCTGGGCCCAAGAGAGACCTGGTCGCATTTGACCTTCAATCATGGAAACAGCCCTGGAATGCTCCTGTTCCTGAGAAGATGCCAAAATGGAATTTATTTCAGGAACATGCTTTCCCAGAAGGGTATTCAGGGCTCAAATGGCCCCCAGAGGCATCTCCTGGGTGTGGGCTGGGCAAGGCGAGTCTCCCCAGGGAGGTGCAGGCAAGACAGGGCAGTGAGAAATAGCTGTTCTAGGTGCCAAGCCACCCCCCATGTCTTGGCATTGTTAGTTCCCTGGGGCCTGTTAGGCTGTTTGAAGACACTCGGTGTCCTAGGCTGTGGGTTACCCAATCGACTTCCCATTGTCAGGACTGGAAGGGGTGTGGACAGCTTAGGGGATACCAGGACATAGTGGGTGGTCACACTGCCCAGAATACCAGCGTATCCACTGAGGGACCAAGTAAGGTCCTAACCTGAGGACATGCTGCCTCCTAGTGGTGTTGATTTCATCCCAGCTGTCCTAGAGCACTTTAAGGGGCTTCCTGACCTCTGCAGGAGTAATGAGCTTACATTGGCTGAGCTGGTGTCACACGACCTTCAGCAAAATTGTCATGCTCCAACCTCTTAAGGTGATTAGTACTTGATCCCTATATTGTTTCCCAGGCATGCATTTTTAACGTGTGTGTGTGGGGGGGGCACGTGTGTGTTTATCTAAGCAGTCTCCATAAGTACCTCTGGCTATCCTGAAACTCACTGCATTGCTGTATAGACCAGAAGCTGTACAAGTCCACCTGCCTTTGGTTACCTGGTGCTCCGACTAAAGGGGTGTGGCACTACACTTTGCTAACTTTGTGTGTGTGTGTGTGTGTGTGTGTGTGAGAGAGAGAGAGAGAGAGAGAGAGAGAGTATGTGTGTCTGTAGAGCCTCCTAAAACTGGAGTTACAGTCAATTGTGACCAGTGTGGATGGCAGGAGCTAAATTCCAGACTTTCCAAGGGTAGCAAGTGCTCTTAACCACAAAGCCGTCTCCAGCCTCAGCAGTGGCTTTGCTTTTGTTTCCTTGAAATGGGATCTCAAGGTGGCCTTACCCTTGTGTGACTGAGGGTGACCTTGAATTTCTGACCCTCTTTCTCTCCGACTTTGTAAGTTTATGTGCTGTAGGCTTGTGCCACCACATCCAGTCTGCAGTGCTGAGGGTCCCGCTAGGCGGGTGCGCTACCAACTGAGAGATGTCCCAGCCCTCAGTTTTCTCTTCCTGCAATTTTGGTTACATCAGAATAGGACAATTACATTGTGATGACTGTGTTCACAGTCAGAAGTGACCATATGGTAAATTGGGTTTTTATATCCTCCTGCCCCTTGGAATTACTAATTCCTCTTCCCCTTTCTTTTTTCCCTGCATGTGTATGTGTGTATGAGTAGCCACCTGCTCCTTTTGAGACAGGCCTTTCATTGGCCTGAAGCACTTATCAGTTAAGATAGACTGGCTAGGAAGCCCCAGAGTTCCTCCTGTTCTCCCAGCACTGGGGTTACACTTGCACACCAGCATGCCCACCATACATCCTGCCTTCATTGTGGTCCTGGGGATTAAACACAGCTTCACACATGGTAGGCAGGCATCCTGCCACTGCTCTGTGTCCTCTGCCTTTCAGGGTTTGTTGCTGGTGTTTGTTTGCTTGAGACAGGGTCTCTCTGCATAGCCCTGGCTGTCTTCAAAGTCACCATGCAGAACAAGCTGGTCTCAAAGTCACAGAGACTGCTGCCTCTGCCTCCTAAGTGCTGGGATTAAAGGTGTGCACCATGACTACAGCAGGGACCTTTAGCCCAGGCTAGTCTTTGACTTGCTGTATTACATAGTTCCAGGCCTTGAGTTCCTCTTGCCTTCACCTCCCAAGTACTGGAATGACCACATCTGGTTGTGTTTGCCTCTGTTTCCTCTAATCCTAGAGCCTGAACTCCAACCACCTGGTCAATTTTAAGCTCTCCAGGAGAGACTCTGAGCCTTCTGGCCCGAGGTCCCCTTCTCTAGTCCACAGCTCAACTTTCCCAAGTTTGATCCTCAGTGGTCAGTGTTTTTTGTTGTTTTGTTTCCTCAGTCTCCACCATCATTTAGTAGTAGGAATGTCTCCACACCAGATTCTAGGGGAGCACCTACAAGTCATCTCCTAACACAACTCCATCACTCACATCCCTCTTGAACATTTATATACCTGTCCCACCTGTCACATACACAGGTCACACCTCCTTCATATCCACACTCCTGTGTCTCTCCCTCCAAGATACCTATGCACACTCACACACTTAGCTGGATAGCACCCAGCATTCCTCTGGGGGAAGGAGACTGGTAAGCAGGACTGAAGGAGGAGACAGAACTATGGAGAAGGGTAGGGTCTCCTGAAATAAAAATGATGCTGCATGGGCCATGGACTGAGCTGGAGATTCCCCCACCACCACCACTGTGGAGCTGTCTGGTCATAGTTCATATTCATTGGCTATGTGAACCTACCTGGCTCCCGCCTCTTGCCCTGCCTGAACTAGCCTGCACCAGTTCCCTTGGGGACAGAGATGAGGACAGGGTGAAGGAGGACAAGGGCAGAGAGACTCAGGATGGGGAGGGCTGTCAGGAGGCCCAAAGTGAGCTGCAACCCCCAAGGCAGTCACCAACCCTGAGCTCAGCTGGCGTGAAGGAGAATGTATGTACTCAGGTGCTGGCTTGGAGTAGCTTTGTGCCCACAGCAGGCACCTAGGTGTCCAAGGCTCGGAGTAGAATCAAGATCTGGGGCCTGGCACGTAGAGGTCTTGGATGATCTGCCTAAGACTGTAAGTCAAGAACTGATTATCTCCAGCAGATGCCCCCAGTGTTGCAGACTTCCAGCCCCTTGTTTCCCACCAGTCCTAGTAATTCAGACGCCCATCTGGGTTACGCCAGCCATGCTTCTTTCTTCCCTCCCTGCTATACCCAGGCATTGGGAGGGTGGCAGGGTAAGGCCCCCTTCAGGCCCCAGTGCTTGGCCTGGTAGGTGAGTCATTCTGTTTACCTTTCCTGAGTGGCCTCCTGTCCCTTCATTTGCTTCAATTAGCCTGGCTCTGCCTGAGCAGCTACAGCCCACGTGGCCTGATGTTGGCTGTGTGCAGCCCTCCCCCAGGGTCCTGTACCATTTTCTACCGGCAACTTGAACAGAGATACCTGGTTAACTCTTCCCACCCCCACCCTCTCTCCACACTTTACTAGGTAGGCATCATAGCGTCAGCCAAAGGGACCACCCTAGAGGTTGGCCACAGCCTTCATGTGTCCCATTCTGGACTTGTCTCTGCTCAGTAAGGCTCTGGCTTACATGGCTGAGTCAAGAGCCTGTATTAAACATACTTCCTCAAGGAACGACTTAGGTTCAGGGTGATCCTGGAGGAAGTGGGCTCCTACTCCAAAGCACCCCTTTAGAGACAGTTCTTTCCTGGATTGCATTAGCTCTCTCTATCTGCTGAGTGTGGTGCTCATCCGCAGCTGCTCCTACCTGAGCTTCCCCAGCCTCCCAAACATCTTCCCTGGGGGCTTCAAGCCCTGCTGTCTATGACATGTGCAGCAGCTCGCACATGAGCTCTTTACTGAAGGACATATCTGTATACAGGGAACATGTCAACACACATGGGAACACTCAGAGTTCATAGCATGGCTTTTCCATCAATGTGGCCTGTACCAGGCTAGGACAGGTTAGGGGAGTGTGGGCAGTACAAGCTGCTATCTTGCTGCTTTGTCTTTTCAGCTTTGGCCCGGCATCTGGTTCTGGGTTGTCCTCTGAGGCCCTTTCTGAATCCAGCCTGGCTAGGCTCCAGTGGAGATTCAGGTGGGGTTGTCAGCCAACCTTGGGAGACTACTGGCCAGTGAGGTCTCCACAGAAGGCTCACAGCCAGTCCCACTGCTGCTGCCTGCACTCATAAGCTGAAATTTCTCACAGGGATCACCATGACAAGACCCTGCTGGGGCCATGTGTCTGCCATGGCTGCTGGCCATCCTTTCCTCCTGAAGAGCTTTGCCTTCTTGCCATTGCCTCCAACGCCGCAGTAGTTCTGCCTGCACCTAGAGGACCGAGAGGTAGGGCTACTCTGCCAGCCTACCTCATTAGGATCTTGCCTGAGCCTCTCTGAAGTACCCAGTCTCAGTCTAAGCAGACCCAAAGCAAGACTCAAGTTTCACATAGGGTACAGCAGGGCCATTTGTCACCAGGAAAGGCCAGGACCACCTCATACACTGAACTCTCTGAGGACTTAGGAGTACTTGACATCCAACACATGCAACCATAATAATGGGGATGCAGGTACAGTCAAACCAGGGCAAGGCTACCCCTCAGGACCAGCTCTGATTGTGGTCCCAGCTTCACCCACCTCTTTGTTGAGGAAGCAATAGAGAACAGCCACCAGCAGGCCCTGGAGAAAAAGAGTGGTCAAGGACAGCACTCTAGATCCCGGGGATGGGGTACGACGGAGACTCACCTGGAAGGAACTGAGGAACAGGTCAAAAAAGAGCTTGGTGGAGCGCAAGGTGCCCTGGGCGTGCTCATCAGTCACAAAGGCAAAGACCACCTCGTGGACCCCCAGCAGAGGGATGAGGGTCAGCGTGGACCTGGCTAGCCTGCAGGGGCAGAGCTTGAGAACCCTTCTGGGCTCTCCCCCACAAAGGCATTGACCCCCCAACCCGATCCCTCTCCAGTCTGGACCCAGGCCCCTCCCCTTGCCCACCGGAACTTATAGTCAGCATAGTGCATCAGATGGGCACGCAGCTTGGCCACAAGAAGGTGAATGATGCGGACAAAGATGAAAAAGTTGATCTGTGTGAGAAAGGCAAACGTCAGGGGCAGCCTGAGAACTTCCTGTGTCCTGCATGGCCTTCATATGTCCCTGATACAGGTGAGGCTGCTGCCAGGTGAGTCCTGGACACATGGCCCTGGGGCTGGCAGGCATTCAGCCAAGGATGGGCAACCTGACCTACAGCCCAGCCTGTACATCCTCTTGAGTGAGTGCTGGAATTACCCACCCTTCATCCTCTAGGTACAATGTATCCTTCCCTTAGTCTCCGCAGGTTGAGGAAGGAAGGACCTGGGAGAGCCAAGACAGTGGGTCTTTCCCTGCCGATGGCAGCAGGGGTCTTGTTTCCTCACCAGGATGGCCAGGAAGACAGGGATACGCAGGATCCACCAGAATCCCATGTTGTCATTGCTGGTCCAGCACCTGCAGGGACCAGTTGCTCACTTCCTGGGAATGCAGCTCTCCAACCCCTGCCTCTCCCTGTCTGCTGGGATTTACTGAGTGCTTCCCGGAGGAAGAAACAGGGTCTTCACTGAACCCTAGGTCCAGACACTAGGTTCATCCCCTGCCCCCGCCCCGCCAGGATCACTTTACAAAGACCAGCACCAACTGCTCCAGCCCATACTCACTGGACATTCTCAAACAGACACTTGACCACCACCCAGGGGGTGACAAACAGCAGGGGCGCACCTGTGGGAAGCAGCAGCTGTGGTCCCAGGCCCTGGTTAGCTTCTTTTCCCACTCCCCCACAAGCCTACTCACCCCAGCCAATGCCCAGGTAGAGGGAAAAGAAGCTCCTCTCAGAGAAGGTGGCGAGGCTCAGCAGGCTGTACAGGTACACACCCTCTACCAGCAACCAGCAATAGTTGGCTATGATGCCGTACTGCATGATCACTGTGGCCACTCGGCAGCCAGCCATCGCCTGAGCAAGATGAGGCATGAGTGGAGTCCACCATACCCGGTCACCCCACACAGGCTGGGGAGCAGTCAGATCTGGGCTCACCCCATCACTGAGCCAGACGCTCACACTGAGGTCATCTCCAATCTTCTGGCTGTAACGTGTCTTGAGCAGCCAATCAATGACCAGCACAGAGCCAGCCTTGAGCACAAAGGACGCAAACAGGTTCCCATGGATGTAGTTTCGGGTGCAGTGCAGCTTCCTATATGACAACCTATCAGCACCACTCCTGACCTGTCCCTCTCC
>NW_022196911.1:117110519-117115384 GCF_008632895.1 Mastomys coucha | reverse complement strand
ACTCCACATTGGGTATTAGCTGGGAGCAACACCAATGTACCTGAGGCCCAGCAGGATGACCAGGGCAAGGAGCAAGGCCCCCAGGGACAGACTGTAGCCCACAGTGTACATCACCTGGTAGCTGCTATACATCTTGGCCACCCCCTTCTGCAAACCAGAGGCCAAGTGGGGCTGGGCAGTGCCATATCCCCGGCCCCACACAGCCCCACTGTGACACCACCCCATACCCTCCAGAGCTGACCTGGACCTCAATCTCTTCATCATCCATCTGACATTGGGAGGCATTGCGCCATGGCTGACCCCGTGGCCCTCGAACCCACTGCCCATCAGGCCCGCACCTCTTGAACACTAGGCGGTGCTGCACTGGGATATGGGTGCAAGCTCTGGTCAGCCCCACTCCTAGGCTCCACCCCCTCAGCCTCCCAAGCCTTCCACTGTTACCTTTGTGGTACCAAGGTAGGTACCAGGGGCAGGAAATGTTGGCGGTGGTGTTGGGAGGGGTGTCAGGCCAGCAGGAGTATTTGTCGAAGGTTCTGTTACAGACCAGCTCTGTAAAGGTGAGGAAGGATGGAGGAGGGACCAGAAGTCCCCTGAGCATCACCATCACTTCACCAAGCCTGCATCTAGAGGGGCAACCTCCCTGATGTGGGCCACAAGGGGCATCCCCTGGCCAGTTATCTTGCCTTCTAGATTCCATGACTACCTTCCTTTCCAGCCCAGCAACATCTGTATTTGCCTAAGGCACCTTTCCTTCAAGACATCCCATCTCAAATGTGCACTAAACCCATTTTGGGTCTTTCCTCTCTGTGTCTTTAAAAAATAATTGTAAAATATTTTTACATTTATTTATTTGCTTGTTCATTTGTTTAGTATGTGTGTGTGTGTGTTTGTGTGTGTGCACCTGTGCCTGCATTCAGAAGCCTATATGTGTGTACACCAGCATATAGGATCATAGGACAACTTGCAAGAATCATATGTGAGTCCCAGAGCAAGAGCCTTTGTCTGCCGAGCCACCTCACTGGCAGCTCCTGCCTGGTAATACACTCCTTTTCAGATGTTGATCTCCAGTTTGATTGGCATCCTTTCCAGGCCCAGCCATAGCTCCCACATCCTTCTCCCTCCCTCTTTTCCAGGCACTTGTCATCTCCCTCAGCTGAGCGATAATAAGGACCCAATCTCTCTTGGCACCCATCCTGTCCGTACTCACTGTCTGCCCAGTGTGAGCGATGACAGCAGAGGAGACATCAGCTGGCCAGGGATGAGGGCATCCCACAGCAGGGAGGACAGCAGAGCATGCCAACTATGAGGCAGTTCTGCATTTCTACTGTTTCCTGACCATGTAGCCTTAGGGAAGCCACTGCCTCTGGAGGTCAGTCACCTGGCCTGTAACTGGGGCAAGTGGCTGGGCATTATAAAGCCATCCTTACTAGTACACTCCCACAAGGTCTCTACCTGTACATCCAGGCAGGGTGACAGGACACAGGAGCCTGTGGGTGGGACTCACCAGTAGGCGGGGGCAGCAGGCTTAGGTTGTGGTGGCATTGGTCACTATAGAGCTTCCACTTCTCAAACAAAAAGTCCATTACCTGGGCAGAGGGTGCCTCTGGCTGGCAAACAGGTAGGCAAGCAACCAGAGAGCTGTCAGCACTTGTGGTAAAGAGCAGGCAACCCACCATGCGGGGTGTGGGATGCACAGCACTCACCAGACAGGATAGCATCAAGAGCAGCAGCAGCAGGTGGGGACAGTGGAGCTGGGTGAGGGGCATGCCTCTGGATAGCCACGCCCCACATCTGGCAGAGGTTGCGCGCCTGGGTCCTTGGAGCGTGTGCACCTCTCCTCAGGCTGTAGAGAACCAGAATAGTGGAGTCTGGAGAAAATCTACAGAGCATCTTGTTCTCCAAAACCAAGCCTCTGAGCCCAAGGCCTCCCCCCCCGCCCCCATAGCTGAGCTTTGAGGAGGAGACATGTGAGCAGCTCTCAGTGACAGGCGACTATGAGCAACTGCTTTCCTGCTACATGGGGTTGCCTGGCTGAAGGCAATCACCTCCCTATCTGGCCACCCAAATCTCTCAGAGTGGCACCAACAACCCAGCCACTACTTCTTCCCTCAGTCGCACTGTCCTGGCCCCCACAGGACATTTCCACCTATTCTTAGCCCGTGGGAAAGCTGACTAGCCAGGCAATCTGACCTGGGATTAAAGTGAGGGTATGGTGCCCAGGCCCATTGCCACTTGGCCCTCATTCCAGGGCAGTTCCTAGCCAGGGCCCAGATGAGGGACACCTCTGCCTGATGTTTTCTGGAAGATGTGGGACCACCAGCGGCAGATAAACTGGGTATCAGCCCCTCGCTGCACCAGAACCCTTTTTGGCCTTGTGATGGTTTATATATTCTTGGCCCAGGAAGTGGCACCATTAGGAGGTATGGCCTTGTTGGAATAGGTGTACCATTGTGGACGTGGGCTTTAAGACCCTTGTCTTAGCTGCCTGGAAGCCAGTCTTCTGCCTTCCAAACAAAAGATGGAACTCTCAGCTCCTTCAGCCCCACACCTGCCTGGACACTGCCGTGCTCCTGCCTTGATGATAATGGACTGAACCTCTGAACCTGTAAGCCAGCTCCAATTAAATACCATCCTTATAAGAGCTGCCTTGGCCATGGTGTTTGTTCACAGCAGTAAGCCCTAACTAAGACAGCTTTGATGGATTCTCATGGCAGAAAAACAAAGAGCTTCTTGGAGCCTCTAAGAAGTCAAACTATGAGCTCCTAGGGCTGAGGTGGGCCTCTGTCCTGAATACTCACAAACAGAATATACACGATAAAGACAAGTATGGTGGCACAAACCTGTAGTCCTAGCACTCAGGAACTGGAACCCAAAGTGCAGTGCCAGCCAGGACTCTGTACAAAGACCCCCTGGGGTGGGAGGAGAGACAGTGGGATAAGAGAGAAGAAAAGGCAGAAAAGTGGCAGAAAAGTGGACCCCCAGGATTTCAGCCTGCTGTGATAACCCAGGTGAGTTCTAGAAACAGCAGTTTGGTGGGGCTCCCTTCTGCCCTCCTGCACTTATGTCCCCTTCAGTCACACCTGGCTCACAACCTACTAAGGGACTTCTGAGCCTAGCCCTGGTCAACATGGTCTGACCAGAGGCAAGATCCAGGATTCCAGGTCTCAGATGCCTGAACCTCAGGGCAAACCCTCAGAGTAGAGGGTCCCTGTTGTGGACAAGGCAGTAGACAGGTTGAGGAGGTGAAGGTAGTTTAGGGGTCCCTACCTCTGGGGTCACCAAGTGGCATGACTCTCCTGATTTGCATCAAACCATCCCAGATTGCTAGTGGGCTGGGTATGGAAAGCCCAGAAGCCAGAAGCTGGGTTTTCACACACTATGCCTGGCCTCCACCCCAGAGCTGCTGGGGTCTCACAGAGGCCTGAAAGAGGAAGGGTGAAGGCAGGTGGGAAGGCTTCTGGGCAGTTTGAAGGTCATAAGGGATGACCAGTGTGGGTAGATGAAGAGTGGAGATACAGGGAAAGAGCATGGCAGGGAAGGGTGTGGTCCAAGCTCTGACTCAGCACCCAGCATGAAAATGTAAATGTTTAATAACTGGTAGGTGGCATACATCTTTAATCTCAGACTCAGGAGACAGAGGCAGGAGGATCTCTTGAGTTTGAGGCTAGCCTGATCTACATAGTGAGGTCCATAGTATCCAGGGCTAGACCAAGAAACCCTGTATCAAAACAACAAAACAAAAACAAACAAAAAGTCGGGCAGTGGTGGTGCAAGCCTTTAACCCCAGTACTTGGGAGGCAGAGGCAGGCAGATTTCTGAGTTCGAGGACAACCTGGTCTACAGAGTGATTTCCAGGACAGCCAGGGCTATAGAGAGAAACCCTGTCTCAAAAAAAAAAAAAGGAAAAACAAACAAACAAAAAAAGAAAAATCTAAAAATAAGTAAATAACAAAGAGTAACAAAGGTGAGATAGAGAACCCTTGAGGATTTCCCTCCACAAACAGTTTAGCGCACAGACCACAGTGGGTTCAGTACAGGACTACATTCCTAAGGGTTCAGTAACCTCTAACCGGGTCTCTCACACAGAAGTGGCAGAAGTGGGTGAGTTCTCTATTCCTGTGGATGGAATAACAATGGGGGGATTTCTAGCCAGTGAATGTCATGGGAACTGAGGTTGACTTTCAGCCCTATGAAGTTGAGACAACTGGGGTCTCTGCAGAAAGTGTCTGGACTGGAATCAAATCCAGTGAAGAGAGCAGATGTATGAAGACCAACACGGCATTCTTTCCCTTTCAGTGAAGGAGAGTGGGCCATGTCATCAGTGGGGTAGGACTGCAATCTCTGTCCCCTGTGCAGTGCGCCTCCTGTCCCCACAGTGGGGCAAATACTGACACCCAGACAGAGCCCATCAGCTCTGATAAATACTCAGGGTGACAGGCAGCCAGGTGTGGACACTGTGCTAGAGCCGCGCAGGAGTGCCTGTGGCCAGAGCTGCAGTTCTGGCCCTTTTTCCACCTTATTACCCTCTCTGGCAGGGAACAGATGGGCATAATGCACAGTAGACCAGGGACCCTACCCTCTTCCCTTCCTGAACTGGCTGCTGAACTCTCTCTCTCAGTGAGACCCAACTGCAAGTCTGAATCCCTAAGATGTCCACCTATCTTGCCTTTAGATCACGCTCCTTCTTCACAGCACATATCTGGCACACCAGCCACCTGGACTGGCATTGTCCCATGCCACCCCCGCTCCCAGCAAGATCCAACAGGACAAAGGACACTTGGGTGTTTGCAGTGTGGCCACCGATTTTCTCTGTAGGTGGCCGAGGGTGTGAGATGGTTGGCCCAGTGGCCACAGGGAGGCATTGT
>NW_022196911.1:117109731-117110509 GCF_008632895.1 Mastomys coucha | reverse complement strand
GCTCCTCTTGGTTCCTTAGGAGCCAAAGTTGGAGCGGTAGCAACGTTTTTTTTGTTTGTTTGTTTGTCTGGTTTTGTTTTGTTTTGTTTTGTTTTTGATCTTAGGAATCCCCAGAGTTATAAACTGGAAGGGTGTTTTGGTCAAAACAGAGAAACTAGACCAGGTCATAGTCCTATGGCAGGGACAGGATCAGGGACTACAGGCTTTGACAAAGCCTAATTCCTGAGTCCTCCTCCGAAAAGGGGCGGGGATACCACCGGCTCCGGTGAGCTAAGATTCCCCCTTCTATGTCTCCAAGACAGAAGAACAGCAAAATATTCCTGGTCGATCCTCGAAGGATGCTAAGAGGTGAGGGATCGGTCGGTTCGCGATAGAAAACTTCGCGGGTCTGAAGTGGGAAGGGGGTCTCTTGGAGCAGCCGAATTGACCTGCGCTCGCAGGGATCAAAGTAAAAAATTGTGAGCCAGGGAAGATGAGCCCTCCGTGCACGGTGCCTGCACATCTTGCCCGCAAGACTGCTAGGAAGTCCAGGAGATCAGGGACACATAGGAAGGGGAAGAGAATCCATCCGAAGGGGATGAGTAAGCCTTTGGGTTGTGAGGGGCTGGAAGCTGGGGTGCGTTAGGTGTTCAGTGGGGCAGCAGGATCCACGCCTGCACCCACCCTCTCCTACCTTCCTATATTGCGCTCCCAGAGACCAGAAAGGAGAACTTGAGACCCCTAACCTACCGGGAATCAGGTTACCCTAAGCGTGACAGTAGAACACATTTTCCGGTTT
>NW_022196911.1:117106334-117109721 GCF_008632895.1 Mastomys coucha | reverse complement strand
CGGGGCTGGACCCTAGTGCTCACTGTGCTCAGTCGCCGGGGCTAGGGCTGGGCTCCTCGCGGTCCTCGCGCGTGCTTGGATCTGGACGCGGGCGACTGCTCGTCTCCGCCGCGCTGCGATCGGGGTCGGCGCCAGCTCCGCGCCAGCCGCTCGCAAACTTTCCAGCGGCGACGCTGGGCGGCGGCGGCGAGGGGGGAGGGGGAAGGGGGGGGCGGGAGCGGCCTGCGGGGGAGGGGGAGAGATGAGGGTCCGCGCCTTGGTGCAGCCGACCTGCGGCGAGCTCTCAGACCCTCCCGGCGTAATCCCGAGTATCTCTCTTATGCCGAGCATGCCTGGCAGATCAGCATCCCGCGCACTCACTTCTCCTCCCCTCTGGCACATAGGAGCAGGCCCTGACCCGGATCCGACCCCACAGGTTCCGAGAACCCTCACCAGGTGTACCATAACCCTGAGCATCCAATCTTGCGCACCCTGGACTTCAGAGAGCTTCCTGACCTGGCAGGTGCGGGTCCTGGTGGTTCTGAGTTTGTCAAGGGAATAACTCGGAGTGACTCGGAGCGCCCCTTTCTCTTGCAATGTCCACTGTCCTGGGGTCGCATCAAGGTTTGCAATCTTGATTTTCTAGAAGGATTAAGTCCCTTACTTAACCACATCTGGCTCCTGGGAGGAAGATTGCAGCTGCCACGCATGCATCGTGGGTGGGAGTTGAGGTGGGCAAGCTCAGGATATATGGACCGCTCTGAAGGTTTCAGACAAAGTGATCCTCTAAGAGTGCCTCTTAAACCCTTTGTAGGTTACATGCCCTGTGGGCCTCAGGGACTCCTGTCTGATAAGACCTCAAGCAACACCACTCACTTGACAACCCACTAACTTGGCCGTCTTAGTCGGCACAGCCTTTTCCTAGACGCCTCCTTTTCGGGGGAGTCAAATGTTCTAGCCACATGCCTACCTCTCGCCCCTAGACTCAGCCCTACAGAGGACCTTCTCTCCACTGCCCCACCCCTGTGAGCCATGAGCCACCTTTTGTTGCCTCATCTTCCCTCCTGCCCAGTGACCTGGGGTCAGAAACTCCCTTGGGTGTTTTTGGGCTTCCACTTCTCTGGCTTCTTCACATCCTATAATGCCGAGGGAGGGTCATGTCGCTTTCTAGAAAGTTCTCCCTGTAACTGTGGCTTTCAGAATGGGTACTCACATTTCTCCTCCAGCTTTTCCACATTTCCAGTCCCCAGACCAGTCCTCTGAGGCCCACGTCTCCCATGCCTGTGTCCCCTCCTCCAACTCGAACCTGCTGATCATCTAGTAAAGAAGGCCCCTCTAGAGAATCCAGGCCATCGCCAGTGTCTCTCTCATCTGGAACACATGTGGTCTCTTCTCTGTCACCCACTGCCCCTTCCTCAGAACTCCTTGTGTGCTTTGGGTCAGCTCCTTGTTCAGACGCTGCCCTCCAGGACTTCGATTTTAGTTTAGGGGATGTTGGATCCTGTGCCCTAGCCTATGGGTCCCCTCACTGGTGAGCTGCCCCCACCCTCCAGTGCCTGGTAGGCAGACCCTGCTCTGTACATGTCTGTAAGGTCCACAGGATTCAGGGAAAGGGATGCTCCCCGGGCCTCCGTCTTCTGCACCCCTATTTTCAGAAGAGTCCACCAGAAATCATGACAGGGAGCTGCCCTTTCTGTTTTGATCCAGGCAGTGGCCAGAAGGCAAAGGTTAGAAGGCAAAGACCTGTTTGTCTCCGCCACTCTGTGGGGGCCACTTATGCAAGGCTGAGGGATAGATACAGCCTTTCCTTCATTCAGTTCCTGTTCCACCTCCCTGGGTCCAGGCTGGAGGACTGAGCTCCATAGCAAAGGTCTGCCCTGCCCCTCTGTGACCTGGTAATGAGACTTAGGGACAAGGGGTGCCAGGAACTCTGCACCAGTGTGGCACTGGGCTGGAGGTGCTAGGCCTACAGTGGCCAGGGACAGAGTGGGAGCAGGCACTGGCCTGCAGTTGCCTCTGTCTAGGTTCTGTGGCTCAGCTGGGCTTCCCGCACCTCAAGGTGAGTCTTCCCTGGGGGATAGAGGTCTTTCCTTTCATAAGGGCCTTACCCTCTGACCTTGTTTTCTTGTGGACAGACTGGGGAACAGGCAGCAGAAAGAGGCAGCTTTGAGAGCATGGGAGAGTAACACAGGGCTGGGTGCAATGTGGCTGGCCCCTGGTGGGCCCTCTGTTTGCCTTCTGAAGTCTCCTCAGCTTGCTCACACTTCATCAGGCTCCTGGACCTGTTGGTGATCCCTTGGGTACTCTGCCATCTGAGGTCTAGTTTTGGGGCTGGGGAAAAGCTCAGTGATTAAGAGTGCTTTCTATGTAAGTATAGGGACCTAAGTTTGGATCCCTGCACATACACCAAAAAGCTATGCCCAGCCATATGCAACAGAACCTTGGTGTGGTGCTGAAGGTTGCAGAGACAGGATCACTGGGGCTTGCTAGGTGGTGCCAACCCAGCTGAACAGCAGTGACCTTCAGGTCACTGAGAGACCCTGACTCAAAGGAGGAAGGCAGGGAGTAATAGAAAAAGACACATCTCTGAGCTCACACACTGGCACAGGCGTGTGCACACATGTACATACACGTGCACATAATAATAATTTTTTTGAAATAGAGTCACTCTCTCTACATAGCTCTGGCTTCCTGGAACTTGTTATGTAGACCAGGCTAGCCTCTGAGTGCTAATCTCCTGAGTGCTGAGATTAAAGGCAAGCACCACCACACCCAGCTAATAATAAAAAATTTTAGCCGGACGGTGGTGGCTCACGCCTTTAATCCCAGCACTTGGGAGGTAGAGGCAGGCGGATTTCTGAGTTCAAGGCCAGCCTGGTCTACAGAGTGAGTTCCAGGACAGCCAGGGCTACACAGAGAAACCCTGTCTCGAAAAACCAAAAAGAAAAAAAAAATTAGATGTAGTTTAAATTAATTATTTTACGTGAATGGGTTGTTCTGTCTGCATGTATGTGTATCACATGAATACCTGGTGCCCCCAGAGGCCAGAAGAGGATGTCAGATCCCCTGGAACTAGAGTTACAGACAGTTATAAGGCCCAATGTGGGTGCTGGGAACAGAACTCAGATCCTCTGGGGAAGCATTCAGTGCTCTTAACTACAAAGCCATCTCTCCCACCCTTAATAATTAAAAATTTAAAAATACTGCTTGTGGGCCAGCAAGATGGTTCAGCAGGTAAACTTGCCTGCTGCTAAGCTGGGGGAACTGAGTTTGATCTTTGGAACCCTCGTGGTGGAAGAAGAAAGCTGACTGCTGCAAACTGTGCACTAGAGCACGCACAGACCACACCCCAACACATACATAACACACACAATAAAGAAATAGACATAAACTTTTTTTTTTTTTTTT